>NC_046318.1:9203149-9353149 GCF_009819535.1 Lacerta agilis
TGTTCAGTTGTTCAGTCGTGTCCGACTCTTCGTGACCCCATGGACCAGAGCACGCCAGGCACACCTATCTTTCACTGCCTCCTCTGTCGTCCCCTTCTCCTTGTACCCTCCATCTTTCCCAACATCAGTGTCTTTTCTGGGGAGTCTTCTCTTCTCATGAGGTGGCCAATGTACTGGAGCCTCAGCTTCAGGATCTGTCCTTCTAGTGAGCACTCAGGGCCGATTTCCTTGAGAATGGATAGGTTTGATCTTTTTGCAGTCCATGGGACTCTCAAGAGTCTCCTCCAGCACCCAACTAAGGGAGCATGTATCTTCCTAGCTGGGTAAAGAACTCTGCTCATCGGTGGTTTGTATGAAGTCCCTGCTTGCAATCCAACCAAAGGAAACAGGAATGAAAGCATACAGCTGTGTCAAAAAAATGGATGAGAATCCTGGCCACCTGTTTGGTAAGGAGAACGTAGGAAGCCACTATGCTCTCCAAACAGCTTTGGGGGAGAGGAGGGCAAGACCATGGTAGAACAGCCCCAACAGATGTTCTTGACATAGACATTAGCATTTACTCCGGATCCCGTGTGCTCCCATCAGTGTTGTTTGAAGCCATGTACACATAACATTCAATTCATTCGGCTGATCGCCGAAGAATTTATGCTTTTGAATTATGGTGCTGGAGGAGACTCTTGAGAGTCCCATGGACTGCAAGAAGATCAAACCTATCCATTCTTAAAGAAATCAGCCCTGAGTGCTCACTGGAAGGACAGATCCTGAAGTTGAGGCTCCAGTACTTTGGCCACCTCATGAGAAGAGAAGACTCCCTAGAAAAGTCCCTGATGTTGGGAAAGATGGAGGGCACAAGGAGAAGGGGACGACAGAGGATGAGATGGTTGGACAGTGTTCTCGAAGCTACTAACATGAGTTTGGCCAAACTGCGAGAGGCAGTGAAGGATAGGCATGCCTGGCGTGCTCTGGTCCATGGGGTCACAAAGAGTCAGACACGACTGAACGACTGAACAACAACAACACATAACATTAGACACAATCTGCATTTGTTCTGCAGTTTCTTGAGACATACAGCTGTTTGATGTGTTTTCTCTCAAACCAGCTTCCATCCGATTTGAAAGCACGAGCCACATTCACTGTGCAGTAAAGCTGAGGTGCGTATATTTGAGACAGTCGTTGGTTCATTAGAAATTCCCATTTGCACGCTGCTATTCCACAAAAAAAGAAACATGCTCCAAGCAGCTTACAACAATGAAAACAGGAACGCATTTTGAAATCAAACAGTGCAAAAAGAAATTCATAGCAGCGGAACACATTAGCAAATATAAGAATATACTGAAATAAACATTCCAGTACTATCACTATAACAAGGTCATTTTGGCAACATTGTGGCTCCTGGCAGTAGCAAAAATTTTAGTTTATTTCATAAAATTTATATACCACTTGAATTTAGAAGAAAACCGTCAAACCGTTTTACAACAATAACAAGGGAGCGTGGCAGTTTCACCTTGGTCCTAATAACATACCCTCCAACATTTCTCAGATGAAAATAGGGACATTCTATTCCACATCAGGAAGTTTCTCCCATATCTGATCTCCTGCACACATATACAGTATGTCAAATACACATATACACATGTCACCTTTAGCCAATCAACAACCTCTCTGTTGAACCTACCTCACAGGATTGTTGTAAAGAAAAAATGTGTACGGGAAGAGATTGTGTACAACATAGCTTCAACAGATAAATGGAATGGTATTTTAGCTGCAAGCTGCTTTGAGTTCCAGTCAAAGGAGAAGGTGGGATATAATCTACTCTACTGATAAAATTGATTAAAGCATACACAATCCATTTATATATTTAACATCAGCGTAAGAAGGCACTCAGTTAACCCTTCTAATAAACAAGGAGGAATGTCAGCCACAAATGAACCAAGCACATCCCTTTGCATCTATGACATGTAGGACTCGAGTGCATATACTCAAGTTTCAGAATCTTCCTCATATACTGAAAGGTTGCATAAGATTGGCAGGCAGCAGGCAGCCTCTGGATTGGCCAGGCCTGGAATAAACACTAGGAGCCCATCCTGCGCTAGCCTGGTCAACAGAGCACACCTTCTTTGGTTCAAACAAAATAAAATAAAAAATCCTTCCAGTAGCACCTTAGAGACCAGCTAAGTTTGTCATTGGTATGAGCTTTCGTGTGCATGCACACTTCTTCAGTCTGTAAGTCCCTACAGCTTCTTAATACCCTCCAGGTGTGATGGCCTGGGAGTCAGACTCTGATGCTGAACCTGAGGGATCCCAGCCTGCACGGGATTCCCCGCCTCCAGAACCAGCTGAGCTGGGGCCAGGGCTTGAGTCTGAAGGATCCCCACCTGTGCTGGATCCCCAGGTGCAGGCATCAGCAGAGTCTGCTCTGGCTCCTGATGGGAGGGAGGACCCATTGCCTGCAGGTGCTCCACTCCCAGCCTCTTCAGAGGAAGCTGAGGCATCCCCTGGGTCCAGTAACCCACCATCCTCTCCTGAGCTACAGAGGCTCAGGGCAGAGAGGCGAAGGGAGTTAAGTGTCTGCAGGAGGAGTGCTCGCCTCCAGGCCCGGAGGAGAGGCGAGTCTCCGGAGGATCGGGACCGCCCTAAGCATAGGGCCAGATAAAAGCCAGCCAGACCCAGCCCAAGTTGCGTGAGCAACTTAGTTGCAAGCGTGTGCTCAACCTGCAACCTTGTGCCTGAACCTGCCTTGGACCTTGTTCTGCTCCCTGCCTCGCTCCCTGCCGGATTGACCTCCTTTGGACCCCTAGACCCAGGACTGGATTTGGACCTCGCTTCATGGACAAACCCTTGGGGCCAGCACAGTTTGCTCACGCCACACCCGCACTCCCCCTTCGCTGGGGTGCGTTCGGGAGGAACTAGTAGCCATGGCTGACCAGGCGGCTGCGCTGGTGGCATTGGCCCAGGAGAACCAGGCCTTGACTCACACCGTGCAGCAGCTAAGCAATGTGGTTACGGCGCTTCAGCAGCGTTTGGATGCCTTACTGGCTCCTGGGGCCGCCGCCCCAGCTCCTGGCAAGTACCCAGTGGCCCTGCCAGAGAAATTTGATGGGTCCCCAGCCAGCTTTCCCATGTTTCTCGCCCAGGCCAAGCTGTATATTCAGGGGCGAGCTCGGGATTTCCCTGACGATCGCACTAAGGTGCACTTCCTGATCAGCTTGCTGAAGGACCAGGCGGCCAAGTGGGCGTTGCCGCTGCTCCGGCAAGACTCCCCCTTGCTGACAGACTATACGGGGTTTTGCAATCATCTGGAAACCACGTTCGCCAACCCTCAGAAGGGGAGTCAAGCCAATCGGGCAATTCGGCGGTTGAAACAGGGCAAGTCCACAGTGGCCACCTATGCCACGGAATTTCGGCTGCTGGCGCAGGACTTGACCTGGAACGACTCTGCCCTGCGGGACCAGTATCTCGAGGGACTTTCAGACGAGATACTGGATCAGCTGGCCACGTTGGATCGCCCTGCCACACTGGATGCCCTCATCCAACGGAGTCTGCAGATAGACGATCGGTTGGAGGACCGTCGCCAGGCCCGGGGCCGCCGGCACTCCGGCCTCCCGGCGCCGGTGCTTCCCTGCAGTTCCGTGGCCAGAGCTGAGTCATTGGAGGAGCCGATGCAGCTCGGGGCAGCGCGGCCTCGCCTCTCCCCCTCGGAAAAGACTCGGCGTCGGGAGGGGAACCTGTGTCTCTACTGCGGTGGGAGTGGACACTACGCCCAAACCTGCCCTGAGAAACGCCAGCCACAGGGAAAACGGCCAACCCCAGTAGCCGATGGCCCAGGCTACCTGGGGTCCCAAGCATCGCATGATGGGCCCTCACCAGTGGAATTGCAACACCTCATGATACCGGTGCGTCTATACCCCCCCGGTGGGCCCTGGATTCTCACCCACGCTCTGGTGGATTCGGGGGCAACCCGCTCCTATATGGACTCTGCCTTCGCCACTCAGCATCAGGTGCCGCTTCAGAACAAGCCGGAACCAGTACAGGTGGAGGCAATTGACGGACGGCTCCTACGCTCGGGCGCTGTTACTCGGGAGACCCAGCCCTTGGTCCTGTGCTACCAGCAGCACCGGGAGGTGCGAACCCTGGACATTGCCACCATGCCCCGGTTTCCCCTGGTGCTTGGGATGGACTGGCTGGAGTCGCACAATGTTCAGATCGACTGGGTCAATCGGACGGTACGCTTCCCAGACCCGGGTTCCCATGCTCAGTCCGAGTTAGTAGCAGCTGCCCCCATGGGTCAGGCTTTGTCAACGCTCCCTGCTGTGTACCAGGACTATTTAGACGTGTTCGAGGAACAGGGAGCAGACAAGCTGCCGCCTCATCGGTCCTTCGACTGCGGCATAGACCTACAGCCTGGGGCGCCCCTGCCTGTGAGCCGCTTATATTCTCTTTCGGAGCCAGAGCGTGAAGCCTTGCAGGACTTCCTTCGCAAGAACCTGGAACGCGGGTTCATTAGGCCCTCTACCTCACCCACTGCCGCTCCTGTACTCTTCGTTAAGAAGAAGTGTGGGGAGCTTCGCCTCTGCCATGACTACCGGGCCCTGAATAAGATCACCATCCCAGACCGGTACCCCTTGCCCCTTATTGCAGAATTGCTGGAGCGGGTGCAGGGGGCGCAGATGTTCACCAAACTGGACCTCCGAGGGGCCTACAACCTGATTCGGATCCGTGCCGGGGACGAGTGGAAGACTGCATTTGGGACCCGGTATGGGCAGTTTGAATACCTGGTTATGCCGTTCGGATTATGCAACGCGCCCGCCGTGTTTCAACGGTACATCAACCACGTGTTCCAGGACTTGCTAGACAAATACGTGGTGGTGTACCTAGATGATATTCTGGTTTATTCCCGTGACCCAGCCCGTCACGAGAGTCATGTTCGGTCCGTGTTGCAGCGCTTGCGGGAGCACCGACTGTACGCCAAGCTCAGCAAGTGCGAGTTCCACCAGCGGTCAGTAGACTTCCTTGGACACCGACTCTCCCCTGACGGGGTGCAGATGGACCCTGGGAAGGTGGCTGCGGTTCGAGAGTGGGCAGCGCCCCGGAACCGCAAGGACTTACAGCGGTTCCTAGGGTTCGCCAACTATTACCGGACCTTCATTGCAGATTATGCTCATCGCACCACCCCATTAACCCGACTGCTGCGCCCCAAGACGCCCTTCTCCTGGGATGAGGAGGCTGAAGTGGCATTTCAGGGGTTGAAAGCCTGTTTCCAGAGGGCGCCGATTTTACAGCATCCTGATCCCTCTCGTCCCTTCGTGGTGGAGACTGATGCCTCCAGTACGGCTCTCGGTGCCATCCTGTCTCAGCAACAAGGACCCGATGCGCCACTGTTACCCTGCGCATATTACTCCCGGCAGCTCCTTCCGGCGGAGCGTAACTATACCGTGTGGGAGCGGGAACTACTGGCCATCAAGGTGGCCTTTGAGGTCTGGCGCCATCATCTTGAGGGGGCACGACACCCGGTGGAAGTGAGAACGGACCACCGGAATCTGGAGTACCTCCAGACCACCCGCAAGTTGAACCAAAGGCAGATCCGGTGGGCGCTGTTTTTCTCCCGGTTCCAGTTCCGGATCCGCTACATCCCTAGCTCCCAAAACCGGAAAGCGGATGCCCTGTCCCGGAAACCTGAGGACGTCGCAGACACTGTACAGCAGGCAGTACCGACGACTATCTTACCACCAGCCGCATTCCTGGCCACTCAGGAGGCCAAGCCGCTGCAGGCTCGGGTGCGAGAACAGCAACGGGTCGACGCTTGGGCACAGGAACGGCTCCGGGAACTGTCTGACGGGTCATGCCCTCGATATCCGGGGCTGGCCCTGCACCAGGGCCTACTGCTGCACCAGGGTCGTCTATACATCCCACCAGGACCATTGCGGGCTGAGGTTCTCCAGATGTCCCACGATGCCCCAGCAGCAGGGCACTTTGGGCGGTACCGGACCACCCATCTGGTAAGCCGGGAGTTCTGGTGGCCCCGCCTGAAGGCTGATGTGGCACGCTATGTTGCTGGTTGCGATGTCTGCCGGAGGGCCAAGGGTCCTACCGGGCGACCCCCCGGTCTGCTCCAGCCATTACCAGTCCCACCGCGTCCCTGGCACACGGTCTCGCTGGACTTTGTGGTGGACTTGCCCCCATCTCGTCACTGTACCTGCCTCCTGGTTTTCACGGACCATTTCACTAAGATGGTGCACTGTGCCCCCTGCCCGTCCATACCCACAGCTAAGGAAACGGCTCAACTGTACTTGCAGCACATCTTCCGCCTGCATGGCCTGCCCGAGCGTGTGGTTTCTGACCGCGGCGTCCAGTTCACATCCCACTTCTGGCGAGCCCTGCACCAGACCCTTGGGACGGAGGTCTGTCTATCTTCGGCCCACCACCCGCAGACCGATGGCCAGACGGAACGGGCAAATGCGGTGCTGGAGCAGTACCTCCGGTGTTACTGCAGTTTCCAGCAGGATGACTGGGTCGATCACTTGCCATTGGCGGAGTTCGCCTACAACAATGCAGTGAACGCCTCCACCCAGCAGACCCCGTTCCAGGCCTCCTACGGCTACCATCCTCGTTTGTTCCCGGACGTGCTGCCAGCTTCCGCGGTCCCCGCAGTGACAGACTGGCTTCAGGAGCTTCAGTCCCAGCAACAATTATTGATGGAGCAACTGCGCCAGGCCAAGGACGCATACAAGGCCCAGGCTGACCGACATCGTCAGGAGGGGCCAGAACTCCATGTTGGCGATCGGGTGTGGCTCTCTACCCGTCACCTGCATCCTTCTCGGCCCTCACGAAAGCTGGATGCACGGTTTGCCGGCCCATTCACCATCACTGCGCAGGTGTCGCCGGTGGCGTTTCGCCTCCAGTTACCTCCATCGCTCAAGGTTCACCCAGTGTTCCACCGGTCCCTACTTAGTCCAGTCGCCCCGCCCGACGAGTTCCACCCAGACAATCCACGACCGCAGCCAGTTTTGGTTGAGGGGGAGCCTGAGTACGAGGTGGAGCGCATTCTCGACTCACGATACCGCAGGGGGAAGCTCCAATACCTCATCGACTGGAAGGGGTATGGGCCTGAGGATCGTTCATGGGAACCAGCGGAAAACGTCCACGCACCTGCCTGCCTCCGTGATTTCCATGCAGCTTACCCCAGCAAGCCTGGTCCGGCCCCTCGGTTGAGGGGGGGGCCTGGGAGGGGGGATGGTGTGATGGCCTGGGAGTCAGACTCTGATGCTGAACCTGAGGGATCCCAGCCTGCACGGGATTCCCCGCCTCCAGAACCAGCTGAGCTGGGGCCAGGGCTTGAGTCTGAAGGATCCCCACCTGTGCTGGATCCCCAGGTGCAGGCATCAGCAGAGTCTGCTCTGGCTCCTGATGGGAGGGAGGACCCATTGCCTGCAGGTGCTCCACTCCCAGCCTCTTCAGAGGAAGCTGAGGCATCCCCTGGGTCCAGTAACCCACCATCCTCTCCTGAGCTACAGAGGCTCAGGGCAGAGAGGCGAAGGGAGTTAAGTGTCTGCAGGAGGAGTGCTCGCCTCCAGGCCCGGAGGAGAGGCGAGTCTCCGGAGGATCGGGACCGCCCTAAGCATAGGGCCAGATAAAAGCCAGCCAGACCCAGCCCAAGTTGCGTGAGCAACTTAGTTGCAAGCGTGTGCTCAACCTGCAACCTTGTGCCTGAACCTGCCTTGGACCTTGTTCTGCTCCCTGCCTCGCTCCCTGCCGGATTGACCTCCTTTGGACCCCTAGACCCAGGACTGGATTTGGACCTCGCTTCATGGACAAACCCTTGGGGCCAGCACACCAGGTCTAATCTAAGCTCTGGCAAATTGTACTTTATCCTGACACCCCAATGCAAGAAATCTAAAACAAATCACCTTTCTTTTTCTCCAGTCACTCTGATGCTTTGATCTGGGCTGCTTCTAGGACACTCTGCTTCTTCCTTACCAGTTATTCATTTAATATCTGGTCTCATTCCGCCTTTTTTTTTTGTATTTACATCTCTTAATTTCTTTCTGCCTCTGTTATTGGTCTTATGATTGAATGTTTAATTTATTCATTAAGCAATATCTTTGCACTAGTGTTTTCTATAATTTATAGCACGCACAGTTCCCCGCCATGCTTTATTTGATTCTGAAAGATAGTTTATAAAAGAAAGGACCTGTAATAAAACACAACTGTGTTCCACCGTAAAGCAGTGCATTTCAACTTTGGGTCAGTTTATACTACATCATCAGCTAGATTAAAGTCATAAACATTGGAAAGCTCAGCACTGAGCCACTCACACCTGGGTACTACCAGACTCACAAGCAGCGTGGATTGCTCCTGTTCGGTGTTCCAGAAATCTAACCAAGCTTTCTCCCTGTCGGTCAACTCCATTTCCTCTCCCCATCCCTGGTTTTTCACCACTCCCATAGACAGCATCCCTGCATCCCTGGTCCTCTGAACAGTGCTGTCAAGTATCCCGTTTCCCCCGGGAAACTCCCTTATTTGAAGCTGTTTCCCGCTGCCATCCCTTATTTTTTTATATCCCTTTAATTTCCAGTTTTTCAAAGGAAGCAGCTCCTCCCCCTCCCCCTGCTGGCCAGGGACTGGGAAGACCTCACCTCCTTGCAGCCTCAAAGCAAGCGGGAGCCATTTCCTGCGCTCACAGGGGGGCGTATTTGGCCCCCTGCATCAGCCCCTATCAGCTGCTGCCGAGCCCCTCAGCTAGACAATGGGGTTAGCTGGGGGGGGGAGCCTGGCTGCCTTTGAAAACGGGCAACTGATGCTTTGAAATGCTACAATAAGCTAAGTTAACACGATCCTTTCCCCTTCCAATGCTCAGCGCCGGCTGCGGCAGCAACCAACAGCTGCCTCCTCCTCCTCCTCTCTGTGCTCAGAGAGAGGGGGGGGAGAGAGAGCGCTGGCTGGGGGGGGGAAGAGAGAGAACTTTTGCCTTCCTTTCCTCCCTCCCCTTAAACCCCTCTCCTGCATCGTTAGCCACCTCCTTCTCCACACACCCCACACATGCTCCTTGGAGAGAGAGAGAGAGAGAGAGAGAGAGAGAGAGAGAGCTGGCTGGGGGGGGGGAAAAACTTTTGCCTTCCTTTCCTCCCTCCTCTTAAACCCCTCTCCTGCATCGTTAGCCACCTCCTTCTCCACACACCCCACACATGCTCCTTGTCCCTTCAGTGTTTTTTCCTTCCCTCCCCACTTAAAACTCCTCTCCTACAACATTTGATTCAGACCGGAGCTCGCTGAGCAGCCGAGGCGTCGTAGCCCATGGGCAGTGTTTCCAAAAAACAGTAAGCCTACTTCACACCAGTGCCGCCCACTTTTGCTTCTGGCTCCGCCCACCACTGCCATGTGACTGTCCCCAGGATAGGTGAGGCTGCTGATCCCTTATTTTCAAATCCGAAACTTGACAGCTATGCCTCTGAACATGCTCAGTCCTCAGTGGGTCTCCACCTTCCTGAAAACCCTGAAAACCCTTTTGTACTTCTGCTAACCTTGGGTGTGTTAACTCCAAGTCCAGGGGCGTACTCAGGATCAAAACTAGGGGGGGGGGCAAACCATGGTCGTTCAGGTTGTTACATTTCAGCACGGAAAGAAGAATGAAACCAAAATTTTAGGAAAATTATATATAATTATAGCAGTGCTTTATTACAGTAGTTCTTACAATTATTTGCTTGAATTTTTTAAAGAAAAATTTATTCTAGTTACATGTCTTATACCAGGGGTGGCCAACTCCCAAGAGACGTGATCTACTTTCAATAGTGATCTACCCCCATTTTTTTGGGTTCAGCTCAAAGTTGTTGACCTTTTTTAGGGATGAGGAATGCCCCGTTTTTTAGGGGTTCGTTTCGTTTTTAGATTACTGACCACATTATGTAAACAGCAAACAAAAGCAGCTTCAAAAAACAGAAAAACTCCCCCCCCCAAACAGAAAGCCCCAAATGGCTGAAAAACTCAGTTTCCCAGGATCCTCAGTCCTCGCAAAGGAACTACTCACCATGCAAGGGAACTCAGTTTCCAAAGCTCCCTTGCAACGATCAGCCAGCCGGCGCAACACACACACACACACACACACACACACACACAGTGTCGGCCAAGAGCTCAATTGAGATTTTGGGAGGGGGACAGACAAGTAGTTGAGCTTTTTTAGGAGAACTTTTTTTCCTTTTAGGCTGCCGATAACCATTTAATTATTATTATTTTTGCTTCGGGGGGTAGCTGCCCCCCCTGAGTACACCCATGTCCAAGTCTGCTGTTACCTACCTGTTGTGCATGGGAGGTGCCATTTTCAGTACATAAAGATCCACCTTTTCAGACAACGAGCAATGCTTACATTTATATGCAAAAACTTCTTGGTCAATAAGTTTAGCTACAATGACCTTACCAACTTCTTGCAATTCATGCACATTAACATTTGCCAAATCTGCAGTTACACCTGTTACAATATTACGCAGACTTGACTGAGGTGTAAATGCCGAGAATGCTTGCAACTTGCTCAATACCAGTTGTGAATCACTTTTGTCTCTAATCAGCCTTGCACTAGATAGTTCCTTGTGCTGTTCACTTGATGAATATGACACATTGGTAAACTCCTGCATAGCTAGATTATACCCTGACGATACAGGCAATGATAAAGACCAAACTGCTCTCTGAACGCCAGTCAATCCACTTCATCTGGTCAAACCCCCTGTAGTTTTAAGAGAGCGCATCAGACATTGTTCGATTACTAAGTCAGAACCCAATCCTGCCCAATACCGTTCACTTCTGCGTATCACATGAAATCCTTTTTCAAACATTGCAGATACAGTCGCATTTGTTGTTGGCAACAGAATTATATTCTGCAAATATAGGTATGCTGATTTCAAGTAATTATGGAGACCCGCAGCTGCGAAAATGGGTAGACACTGATGTATGGCATCAATATGCATTTTCCATGAACCAGTTCTATCTGCTGTGATGAGTTTTCTAGCAAGATCAACCATATTTTGATACTTAAGCCATAGTTTACTTGTTGCTGAGTTTGCTTTCAGTTCGCTCTTCTTTGCATCCAATGCACAGCTTAGGTGTATCATAGTCTGTGAAGAATCCACTTCTTCTATAGTTTTGTTACAGGACACTAGTGGGGGAATTCTGAATGATCTTCAATTATCTGTGACATTATTTCAGCACTTAAGCATGAATCGAGAATCAAATGTCCACGAAAAGCTCTTGATACTGATTTCCCATTTAACATATGCACTACTGTATTTTCCCCATAAATCTCTTCTAGGATTTCTTTAAGGCCCTATCCTGCCATGAGTGTACCAATGGCCCCAAGAAGATTCATGAAAGTATGAAAGGAACCAAGCAATAGAATGATGTCCTTGAGAGCACTACCATCACATGATGAATGAACTATTTGTGATGCTTTCCAAAAGAGTGGCTGATCAAATGTTATGATAGTTGGTATATTGTGCTTAAGAGCTAAATCTCGTAGGTATGTTAAGGTAGACAGGATGCAAGCCATTTCAGTGGGCTTCATATCAATGATAGGTAGGAAAAGTACTGATGATTTCTCAACTTTCTGGTTGTTTTGGTTATTATGTATTAAGTGCATCATTCCAGACCAGCCAGGCATTGGTTGTTCAAAGTTCCTTGACAGTTTCCACAGCAGATCTACTTTGACATTTGTGGGATAGATATCAGGCAATATTTTAAACTTAAGGATGCAAATCGATATTCATGAATGTTGATAGATGCAGCAGCTTTTAAGTCACAGCTCAACATATTCTTTCTTGGAATACAACGAGAAAAGGTTTTTGCTGGGGTTATTGCTGCTATCATCCCCATACCATGGAATGTGTTCTCACCAACAGTGTAAGAATATTGTGATCAATATTGTCCGCAACTAGAAGAATGTGACTGTTTTCAACATTTTCTAATATATCAACAATTAAAAAACATAGGATACAAACAATTAAGTTTAGAAAACTAATCGAAATACAATACAATTGATACAGCAGGTCGGCCATTTTGAAATCACGATTTCAGTGTTCCTGTCATTTAATTTTGTCTAATTTTTAATATGTTATTCTACACCCAATTCTCATAAAAATGCCACTAAAAGCGTTTATGTTGCAATTTTGCCCAGGTTCCAGCTTTTTTTTCTGTAGATTGACCGGACTATAAGACTGGAAAGGCTTTAGCTTAGTGATAGAGTATATTCTTGGCATGCAAAGGTTCTGGGTTCAAGTCCTCAGATCTCCAGCTGGCCCTGGGAAATGCACCTGTCTGAAACCCTGGCAGTCATTGAGAGGACAATAGTCAGCCAGATGGACTGGTGTCAGACTTAGTATAGAGCAGGTTCTGAAAGTGCTTATGTGCATTGATAGTGCTCCCTGAAAAATAAAAATAAAATAAAATAAAAATGGGATAAGCAAAGAGTAAAAAATGGGAAGGGGGTGTGTCGGAGAAAAGCTGCTGTGGTTGGAGAAGACCATTTTATTTCCATTTGGAGGCTCTTCCATTTGGAGAGCCAGTGTGGTGTAGTGGTGAAGAGCAGTAGACTCGTAATCTGGGGAACCGGGTTCGTGTCTACACTCCTCCACATGCAGCTGCTGGGTGACCTTGGGCTTAGTCACACTTCTCTGAAGTCTCTCAGCCCCACTCACCTCACAGAGTGTTTGTTGTGGGGGAGGAAGGGAAGTGAAAAGCGGGATATCAAATCCAAACTCTTCTTCTTCTTCTTCTTCTTCTTCTTCTTCTTCTTCTTCTTCTTCTTCTTCTTCTTCTTCTTCAGCTCCGAGCACAATTCAAAGTGTTGGTGCTGACCTTTAAAGCCCTAAACGGCCCTAGCCCAGTATATTTGAAGGAGTGTCCCACCCCCCTCCAACATTCATCCTTGACACTGAGGTCCAGTTCTGAGGGCCTTCTGGCAGTTCCCTCCCTGCAAGATGTGAAGCTACAGGGAACTAGACAGAAGGCCTTCTTGGTAGTGGCACCCGCCCTGTGGAAAACCCTCCCGTTCGATGTCAAGGAAATAAACAACTATCAGACTTTTAGATGACATTAGGGAAGTTTTTTATGTCTGATGTTTTATTGTATTTTTAATATTTTGTTGGAAGCCACCCAGAGTAGCTGGGGAAAGATGGGCGGGGTATGAAGAAGAAGAAGAAGAAGAAGAAGAAGAAGAAGAAGAAGAAGAAGAAGAAGATGTTGTTTTGTTGTTGTTGTTGTTGTTGTTGTTGTTGTCGTCGTCATCATCATCATCATCAAACCAAGCATGGTTTCCAGTGCTGAAATCGAAAAGATGATGTACGGCACTGGAATATGCTGCTATTCAAAAGAAGATTCCGCCAAGCATTGCTCGTTGTGTATTATACTTCTTGGAAATGGTCACAAACCGTACACACCCTCTCTTTTTAACTTTCTACTCCCTTGCCCTCTTCTCTTCTACCTCTGGAATTGTCATCCCCTACCCTGTAACTCTCCTATTACCTTTTTTGTTTTGTTTGTTTGTTTATATCCTTTACAATACTTCCACAAGCATATGCTATAATTCTCCTCTCTTTTCTTTATCTTCTTGTTCGTACAAGCTGCCTTGAATAAAGAAGTCATTATCAGTAAGCCCACAATGAGACCAGACATCCACTTTCAAGATGTTGTATAGATGATATATTGATCAGTCCTCAATGAGTAATCGCGTTCTAATGAAAAGAGCTTACAGGAGTTAATGTATCTGCTCATGCAAACCACAAACGAAGCTTTCGGTGGCACAAAAGGTCTGGCTGTGTGAATTATAATTACTCCCTACAACAATAAAAGTCAGAAGTGGCTTTATTTATTTACCGCAATCAATGATCGTCTGTGGGCTAGGCACTGAAAATTCGTTTTTTTTACAAACTAGCATCCAGATTGTTTCCTTGCTTTCAGTCTCCCACGGAGAATTAACCCCGAAGCTACCGGCCCAAACCATGCAACAAGATGTTACAAGCAACATGGAGCTGCTCTCGATCCGTGTTGCTTGCCTTCCCCGTAATGTCTCATTCAGTACAAGGTATGCTGTGATGTCTCACATTGTGTTCAAGTACAATGCATGAGAAAGAGGCCAGAGACATGGAGCAATGGCCAGTTTGCATGCTGTTGAATTCTGCTATGTTTAATTTCACCCTGAAACTAAAGCCATTTAACTTTTCCACACACAATATTTAAATTGCTGCTGAACCTGCCCTGTTCTGTTTATCTGCATGCGTGACCATTGTTGATGTGGAACAGAATGCGTAAAAGAGAGGAATTTATAATGTGAGTGAGCATTCCAGCTAATTTAGGCTGCAATCCTATGGACTGTTCCCTGGATGTAAGTTCTGCTGAACTCAATGGCACTTACTTCTGAGCAATTATATACAGGATTGCATTATTAGGTTGCAATTGTTTTTGTTATTTCATTTATTAAATTTGTATTAATCAATTTTATTTATTAAATTTGTATATTTATTTATTTATTTATTTATTCAATTCAACTGTAACTCTCAGAGCGGTTCATAGCACACACTTTGTTGTTGTTGTTGTTCAGTCGTTCAGTCGTGTCCGACTCTTTGTGACCCCATGGACCAGAGCACGCCAGGCACCCCTATCCTCCACTGCCTCTCGCAGTTTGGCCAAACTCATGCCAGTCGCTTCGAGAACACTGTCCAATCCTCTCATCCTCTGTCGTCCCCTTCTCCTTGTGCCCTCCATCTTTCCCAACATCAGGGTTTTTTTTCAAGGGAGTCTTCTCTTCTTATGAGATGGCCAAAGTACTGGAGCCTCAACTTCAGGATCTGTCCTTCCAGTGAGCACTCAGGGCTGATTTCTTTAAGGATGGATAAGTTTGATCTTTTTGCAGTCCATGGGACTCTCAAGAGTCAGCACCATAATTCAAAAGCATCAGTTCTTCGGCGATCAGTCTTCTTTATGGTGCAGCTCTCACTTCCATACATTACTACTGGTAAAACCATAGCTTTAACTATACAGACCTTTGTCGGCAAGGTGATGTCTCTGCTTTTTAAGATGCTGTCTAGGTTTGTCATTGCTTTACTCCCAAGAAGCAGACGTCTTTTAATTTCATGACTGCCAGCACACACTTAGCTGAGATTAAGACCCACTGTGCACAGTGAAGCTTACTTCTGAACAATACACATAAAGAATTGTGCTATTTTCTAATGTGCCTCAGATGTTGAATGGCTTCCGCTGAGGTACCACTGTGGTTTTCTCAATTTTCCCTATTAAATTTGCAGACCACTCTTTGCACCTCGGTTTTTGAACGGTCTTCCAGAATGGATTATGTTAGAAAACCAAGGTACCACTGTATACTGCTTGATGGAGTGAGGAAAAACTCCCAGTGGTCTTCAACATGATGGAAGTGACCCTTCCTTATTGAACTGTACAAACAAACAAATGAAACCTAAAGGTAAAGGGACCCCTGACTGTTAAGTCCAGTCGTGGACGACTCTGGGGTTGCGTGCTCATCTCGCTTTAGTGGCTGAGGGAACTGGGGCTGAGGGATACAGTTTCCAGGTCATGTGGCCAGCATGACTAAGCCACTTCTTGGCGAACCAGTGCAGCGCACGGAAATGCCGTTTACCTTCCCACTGGAGCGGTACCTATTTATCTACTTGCACTGCGTGCTTTCGAACTGCTAGGTTGGCAGGAGCTGGAACTGAGCAACGGGAGCTCACCCTGTCACAGGGATTCAAACCACCGACCTTCTGATTGGCAAGCCCTAGGCTCTGTGGTTTAACCCACAGCGCCACCCGCGTCCTAAGCTAAGTCCTATGGATCCTGCAGAGGTCAAGGGCCTGGCTGGGATGGAGGCCACAATCATGGCTATGAATTTGTTGACCATGATGACAGGAAGGAGCTGGGGAAGGCTCTCTTTGTGTGTGTGTGTCTCAATAAATTGTCGAGCTGCTTTCTTTACATGCTTCCATGATGTGGAAGCTGGATTGCACACTTACCTCTGGTATGTCTCAGCAAGTAAACATGCAGACGATCAGGTTGTGGAAGTAATCTTGATTGATTCTTGTTTAATTTACATAATTAATTTGCAAGTGTAATCCTTAATATATACTATGTCAGAGGGCCATTAGTTAAAGCACACACAACTGTTCCACAGCCAGTGAAAACAGCAATGCTTTGGGAAGTAGGGAACAAAAGAAATGAATTAAGAGTATTAAAAGTATATTTTAGGCATTGAGAAATCAAGATAGGACTGAGGATTTTGTCACAGCATCTCCCCATGAGATTGCCAAGACCAGACAATCCCCCCCCCAAAAATTAATTTTTAATAATGTGTAATAATCGGAGTGGCACCAGTCTGTGCAGATTATAATTCTTTTTTTCCTTTTTCCTTTTTTTGATAGAAAAAGAAATATTTGTGCAGAGTTTTTATGAGCAAAGGTGACCTGAGGCTTCACAAAGCTGATTGAGAAACTGCAGTCAGCGTAGCTCCTTAACCCCTTCCTCACTTTGTTTTCTTCATGCTACAGAGTATGGGAAGCAGTTGTTTAAAAAGCAGAAAAAGTACAGCAAATGCTCTATATGAAGGGGGGGGCGCAATTTTGGGAGCACAGCGAAACCACTGACCCTGATGATTTAGCTCACATGTGGTTATTCCTCAGGGATTCATAGGTTAAAAACAGATATAACCTTTGTAGATCAGTGGGCCAGAATGAAAACACCCTTATATACACTTCGAACATGGTAACTTTATCTTGTCCAGGGTCAAGCTCTGAACTAAATCAATCCTATAAATAAAAGCCAACTCTAGGAGCAGTAGACTTGTAATCTGGTGAACCGGGTTCGATTCCCCGCTCCTCCACATGCAGCTGCTCGGTGACCTTGGGCTAGTCACACTTCTCTGAAGTCTCTCAGCCTCACTCACCTCACAGAGTGTTTGTTGTGGGGGAGGAAGGGAAAGGAGAATGTTAGCCGCTTTGAGACTCCTTCGGGTAGTGATAAAGCGGGATATCAAATCCAAACTCCTCTTCTTCTTCTTCTTCTTCTTCTTCTTCTTCTTCTTCTTCTTCTTCTTCTTCTTCCTTTTCTAAAACCTCCTCGTCTGCATTTGTATGTTTCTCCTGTAGCCTTTCTTCAATATAAAGAATGACTGTAAAAATGTATTCACGTCATATTATACTCATTTGAAAAAGTAGGTAGCTCACCTGGAGAATGCAGTAAGGTCTAGACTGACAGCTGACCCAGCATTTGATTGGATAAAATGTTTGTCTGTCATGTTATCTGTGAAGCCAGCAGGAAGCTAGCCTCATGAGCAGATGAAGAGCCTGCTGTAATGGCTTTAAAAGCTATGTTTTTTTCCTAACCCTTATATTCCTGGCCAGCAGACTAAGTCTACACAGCCAGTGGTCATTCTTTCAAATAATTAAATGAGCTCATGGTATTCATGTCAATGGCACAAATCCTTTGCATAAATGTTTTGCAGAAGTTTTTGGACCCCTTGACAAGCCCGCTGCACATCTTGGCAACTGTGGAGAAGTTATTGGAAAGGATGTGTATATGTGGGTGGGAGAAGAGAGATTGCATCCCTGTTTCCATGCCAAGAAAGCCAATGCTCCCTGTTTGGCATGTGATGCTGTGGCACAGAAAGTGTCCTAGTGCAATGCAGCAAAAGAGGTGGCATTGGCCCAGCTGTGCATCTGGAAGTGCATTAAAATCTATATTTGAATGCATTTTGGAGAGAAGACGTGTGTCTGAATTAGCCTGGTGTTTCCTCTATTTGTGTCTGCCAACCTAGCAGTTCGGAAGCACGTCAAAGTGCAAGTAGATAAATAGGTACCGCTCCGGCGGAAAGGTAAACGTCGTTTCAGTGCGCTGCTCTGGTTCGCCAGAAGCGGCTTAGTCATGCTGGCCACGTGACCCGGAAGCTGTACGCCGGCTCCCTCGGCCAGTAAAGCGAGATGAGCGCCGCAACCCCAGAGTCGTCCGCGACTGGACCTAACAGTCAGGGGTCCCTTTACCTTTACCCCTTTCCTCTATTTGTGTCTGTGAGGACAACCCTGATTTGGCGGGGGGGGGGGGACTCATACACGGGGGGGGGGGAGGAAGAGGCCTTATAGGCTGCTACCTAGAAGTAAAAGAAAACTGGAAAATTATATTTGGGAGTGGCTCATGAAAACATTTCATCCCCTTAAAATCAGTGGGTGGGAGAGTTTATTCAAAGGTGAAAATTTGACACAGTGTTAGTAGACACACTAGAAGGCTTGGTCTTCTTCTTTTCCTTTGTCAACAGATCAGGGACTTCCGCTTTCAGCACTTCAGATTCCAACTTGTGCCATCCAGGAACCTGGACTGCAAAAGTCCCTCTCCCTAGTTGCAGATGAGGGCAATGGTTCTGATGATATTTTTAAAAGTTACCACAATGAGCGTTCCCCACATCAAACGGGGTGCGCATGTTGCGAGGTTGCGAGGAGGCCCGTTGAATCACGGTGGCAGCTCCTGGCAGTTGGTCTGGCTTCACCTTCCCAGGTTGGGATACCTGTGGACTCCACCTACTCGAGCAGCCGCCCAATCCCGGCTGGGGAGGTGTTGCCAGGGGGATTGGCCAGGTAGAGGGAGGGATTATACAGTACACACAATAGAACCTGAGTCATACCTGGGAAGCGGCCATTGGATTCAGAGCTTCCCCACCCTCCACTCCCTCAATTGATGCTTACTTTGCAGGTTTAACCACCCCTTTTTTCCACAGCCACGCAGGCGCTGCTATGACAAGGTCGCTGTTGAAGGGCTGGAAAGGAATTTCCCTGCATTGGCAAGTTTTGCCTTTCCCGTAGCAATTCGTCACAACTTTGGCGGTTGCAGACCTTGGGCGGAATCCTTTAGTCATTTACAGGATTGGGGGGGCGTGGGGCGGTGACCCCCGCCCCCATTGCGGCGGCGATAACAGGGTTCCCATTAAAGGGGTCTCAGGGGGAGGCATTGACCAAACGCCAGGGTCGTCACTGCCCTCCCCTTCCAGCGGCAGCGAACATAGGGGGTGGGCTATCTGCTTGAACATATGTTCTCCAGACTATCCCACTTCCCAATCATGCTGGATAACCCTGAAGGTACCCAGAACCCCGGCTGGGGGGCTGGGAAGGAAAAACGCCCAATGCCTGAGCCAAGGTCTTCCTACATCTGAAATATTAATAAAGTTGTGGCCAATTTAATCCCATAGAACGTTGTCATGAGTCTTTATTTCCCTCAGGGGCAGCCCCGGGGTACGGGGGGACTTCGCCTGGCCGCGCAACATAAATGCTCCCGTAAGGAAGCTGCACATATCTGAAAATACCCAAGAATGGACATTTAAACATTAATAAGAAGCTTGTCACCCTCCCACTGAAAGCTCTTTCTGTTCTCCCCAAAAGTGAAATGTTGCCCCTAACAGAACAATCTTTGGGTTCAGCCCACTATTTCGTTACTGGGAGAAGAGGGGAGAAACCCTTCTCCAGATAATACAGTACAATCAAGTATTTCCACTCCTTAGCAAGATGATAGCCACATTACCTTCTTTTTTTTAAGATTAGTATCCTCAGAGCGAGAAAGGTCCAGACAAAGGGGGGGGGGACAGGACGTGGGAGACCTGAACCAAGTTTGCATAATGCTAACAATAAGCATGGAGTTAGCTATCTTAATTCTTTCTTGGGGGTGGGGGGAAGCCTGAAACATGGGTGTTAGCAGAGGTGTAGAAGAATATTTATGAGCCTCCAAGATAAAGGCTTTGCTAATGTTCCTGGCTGTTGTTGCACATTTCCATTAATCTGCGACAACCCACCAGCGACCAAGCTCGGCGGGTGTTAATCTCCGTAAATGTTTTTCATCCAGTCAAACATATTTGGCCAGGACATTGTGTCAGCCTCAAAGCTCCCCCTGTTCTTGCGCCGCTACTGATAATTATAATTATTAATGATTTCCGGTTACTCGAGGATACTGGGTCTGTTGTGTGAAGAATGCAGTGGCGAAGAAAACTACCCCTGCGATAAAGAAAAGTCCTGCAAGTTGTTAGTGCTGCCAAATCTCAAATAAAGGCTGATATCTCACACAGGAAAGTAAATATCAGATGGGCAAAATTATTTAGTTGGTGCAAGCAGCATCTTTTAATTTAAACATGGTCTCATCCTATGCAGATACACTCATATCTACACTTGAAATAACACTTTTATTCTTTCTAACAGGATAGGGTGATCCAGGATACGGTGATCCAGGATACGGTGATCCAGGATAGGGTGATCTAGCTCACTAGAAGGACAGATCCTGAAGTTGAGGCTCCAGTACTTTGGTCACCTCATGAGAAGAGAAGACTCCCTAGAAAAGACCCTGATGTTGGGAAAGATGGAGGGCACAAGGAGAAGGGGACGACAGAGGATGAGATGGTTGGACAGTGTTCTCGAAGCTACTAACATGAGTTTGGCCAAACTGCGAGAGGCAGTAAAGGATAGGCGTGCCTGGCGTGCTCTGGTCCATGGGGTCACGAAGAGTCGGACACGACTGAACGACTGAACAACAACAACAACAACAAGGGTGATCCAAAAGAAAACGTTTGTCAAAATCTCTCTAGAGTTACCAACTTTTTACTGGCTTCTTCTTCTATGTTTTAAAGAGCAGCTTGATCTGAATACTATATTGGCAGGTGATAGTATTAATTTCCAGACTGCTGATTCCTACAGATCAAACTGTCTCCTTGCCCACTCTCAATCCTGGGCTACGTGCTTAGAGCTGTCTTAGAAAATATGTTGTGCTACCCACCAATCAACTGATCAGGAGCAAAAGCATGGAGGCTGGTTCTCTAACCAATGTTCATCATTTAATGGCTGCAGCCCTCACAAATTAATCCACACCAACAAACCTTTGATATCATATCATGACCTGCTTGTAAGCTTCCTAAATGGTTTAGGCAAGCCACTGTGGGAGGCAGATTAATGGCCAATAAGGACCCTTGATCTGATTAAGCATGTCTTCTGCTGGTCTTCACATGTGCCTGATCACAGGGATGCATGGCAGTGGAAATATACAGGCAACCATCTTACTCATTGGATATGAATATTACAGCAAGCAAATCAACATGTACACTGTCTTAAGTGCCTTGGGGGGAAGACAGGATATAAAAAGTAAGACAAATTAACTAAACATTATAAAGCAGAGACATATGGTAACGAGGCATCACCACAAGCAGAAAATCAGAAGGGAAGTTCCATTGCATGAGTAAATGTCATTCCACTTGGTTGGATAGAAATTGTACAACAGAACCTGTGTCTGATTTAGCCAAACCCAGTTCACCCGCCAAGTTCTCGACAACCCACTTGGCTTTACAGTCTCAGGCAGACAACAGGCGGTAGACAGACACAACTGACGGACAGTTTCATGGGCCACAGCTACTTGTTGCACGGGTCACCATTTTGAAAGCAAACGCTAGCCACTCTGCCACCATTTAAAAGCTGGCGGCGTGGCATTCTGTCTGTTTGCACCCCGAGAACTTGACGGTGGCTGAGACCTTTCCCAGAGGAGCCAAATATAATTTGAAGCTGCGCATGGAAATATGTTTTCTCTCCATCCTTCTTCCCACTATTCTTCTGCTCCTTAAAGGAAGCACCAGCTGGGGCTCACCTCTTTAAATGTGTGTTATAGTCATGAGTGATCTCAGCCTTTGGGGGTTAAGTTAGGGCAGGAGGAGCCAGATCAGGTCTAATTGTTGGAATGTATGCTTAGTTCAAGTTAAACAATGGCTCCTGGGAGGGGAGGGGAATCAGCAAGAGAGGTGCTGAGCAGTGAAAAGAGTGTTGTTTGAGGCCTAGTTTCCTGAATAGACTTGTTAAAGACCATGGCTGATGTATGCTAAGCAGGCTCAGTTGGGGAGAGAAAGGCCAACCAAGTCGGCACATCACTCCCTGTGCCAGGGCATCCACTTTGATGGCTCCTTTGGAGGTAAGACTGAAAGCCAACCCTCTTCTCCCAGCTTCTTCTCTCTCTCTTTTTTCCATTTCTGCCATGTAAAGATAATCAGGTTTATGTAAAGTATGTGTGCTCTTTTGACAGTCTGCGCTATCTCATTAATTCAATCACACCAAACCCCATTGTTCTCAAAGTGTTTGAAATGCGGATAGGGACAGGGGCTTTTTCAATCCTGTCAATCAATGTTAACATTTTTCTTGCAGTTGCCATGGCCGGGGCCAGAGTTCATGAAAACACAGAAGAAGAGCCAACAAAACAAGAATAAAGACTTATTTGAGATACTCTTTTTAAAGGACATCTACCATGCACAAAACATGAGAAGTAAATGTAGACAAGTTTGGACACTATGGCGCACTGTGAGGAAAAAGGGGAGGAAAAAGAATTTGAAAATCAAATAGGCCTATAAAAACTTGACCCAAGAGTTTCTGGGAAAAACCCAATGAATTGCTCCCTGGTTGAACAATGTTCTTTCTTTCGTGCGTTCTTCAAGAGGACAATGCTCAATATATTATAACACATGCCACCGATGTCTTTACACCGTTGTAAGCCAGCTCAAGCCAACAGAATGCTGATTGAGGACAACAAGAGATTGTGAGGGAGTAATTCTCTCTCTCTCTGGCTGTGCTACAAACAAGCACTGGGAAAATTATTCATGCATATAAGACCAACAAAACAGAGATGGGAGATTTGTGATGTCGTGCAGGGCGGTCATGTGACTAAGTTTTCCTTAAAGGAAAAGAAAAGGCAATGCATTCACCAGTAGAGGCATTGCAATGTTGTCAGATTTTCTTTGGATATATACACAAACATTTAACGGCATTCATGGCAATTAAGGCCTATTTTTCTGTTGTTACTCAGGTAAATGAGGCTAGCAAAGACTCTGGACGTATTGCACTGGACATATTACATTTTCAGTGGAAACATTAATTGGCACTGTCTGTTTCTTTTCTTGAGAAGTTCAAAATACATCTAATGGTTATTTTAAATACATGTATATTTGCTAATGGACTTAATAGCCACATCCGACAAAGGAAGAACAGACTGACTGAAACTACGCAGGACTGCTGAGGCTTTTCAATGGCAGATTTAAAAATATATAGATACAGTTAACCCTCCATTATGCTTCTCCCAGTTATCTGGGCTTGCATACATTTATAAATTTGTCTAAACCAGTGGTTCACCAAGGGTGTGTTGAGCAACACTGGTATGGCAGGAGAGGATAGCAAGTGGAGTGAGAAGAATCCAGGGCAATCAAAGAAACATTTACATGTTTCTGTGTAGTATAGTATAGTATTAAAATGTTTTGTTTTTTAAATTTGCAGAATATGGATAGATATCTTTTCAAAATGATTCAGGTAGGTAGCCATGTTGGTCTGACACAGTCAAAATTAAAAATTAAAAAATAGTCCAGTAGCACCTTAGAGACCAATTAAGTTAGTTTTGGGTATAAGCTTTCGTGTGCATGCACACTTCATTTTTCAAAATGAGAGCAAAAGCATCAAGTGATACACTGGAAAACACAACTAGGATTGTGTGTGTGTGTGTGTGTGTGTGTATACAGTTTACAAATTATTTAAAAGACAATTTACAATTGAATACGCTAATAGGACTTCAAGAAGTTTTGTAGTTAATGTGTAGAAATATTATTGTAAGTATGGTAGTTAGAGTAAGTAGGAATTTTATGATAATGTAAGCAATGGTTGATTAAAGAAGTATAATATTAAGATATAATTTTGAAAGCCATGTGGAAGGACTGAGGGAAGTCATGGCTATGTTAGCCAAAATTGAAAAATGTATGAGAATGTTGGATTTGTTTTGTTTTGTAGTAGTATTATATATATATATATATATATATATATATATATATATATATATATATATTCGGTGTGGTGAGAGCATGTTTTTTATTCTGAAAGTGTGGCCACAGGAAAAAAAAATTGAGAATCACTGGTCATTACACTCATTAATCTGTGACATTTTACCTCTCACTAAAGGCTATTGAGGTAGCCAATACTGTGGAACAGAATGTGGTCAATAGTAGCCCAAACCAGTGAAGATCAACAGCAATTATTCTTCTCTAAGAATGCTAACTCACTGATGTATTGGACCACGGAATTCAGCATGGTGTGCCTAACGCTGAGAGCCACCTGGGAAAGTCATGGCTTAAGAGATGATAAATGACCCCCAGAAACAGACGAAGCTCTTTGGGTGTAATAGGTTTGTAATAATTGAATCTGATAGTAGCAGTAGCAGCCCTAAAATGAGTGCAGTGAGCTACTGCGGAAAGAAACAGAGGTAATATTTGGCCGGGCCAAGGACAGCTGGGGGACAGCTTTGGTTCACAAGGCTATTCCCCACCAAGAACAGCTGTAGCCAATGCAAAGGCAACTGCGAAGGCACCTTCATCACAGCTGTTTCCAACAAGCATAAGGTAGCGTGTTGTTTTTCAGTTATGCCGCAACTGGGCAGTTTGGATATGGTCTGCGGGCCACTCTTCATGCTTCACATCCTGAGATCCACTTCCCTTCCCCGGAAAGCTGTTGAAATGGACAGACTCCAGTTTCACCAGCTTCTTCAGACAGCAGGGGCCGCAGGCAGGATCTAGGAGGGGCTGGAAACATGTGATTGCACACAGAGTCACCAACAGACCTCCACAGCAAGTAAAACATGGTGGTGCAATGGTTTGGGATTAATGTCATTTGGATTTGACATATGCACTCAAGACAATCTCAATGGATTCATATCTTCACAATTTCAAAAGCTTTGTGGTGCGGAGTGGGAATAAACTGGGGGTTTTATTGTACCTTTCCATCCAAAATCTGGTCTTCAACCGAAGGGCTCTGTCCCAACCCCTGTTCTTCCCTCTTGACCTACACAGAATGTGCTGTATGCTAAATTTACTGCATATTAATGCATTAGTTTCTGAGATACCTTCGTATTCAATTTTGTCCTTTCAGGCTTAAGATTGGCGTGGGGCGTGGGGGAGACCCTGATATTGTGGAAACATTAAAAATAGCCAAGGTTGCCCCAGATAAATGCATGGGAAGGAGCACGAGTGTCGAGTTCTTGATTCACATGGATGTGCAGAGAGAAAGTGGAGATAAATTTGGATTAGCAAGCAAAACTGAGCCCTGTTGTTAACTGACACTTGATTCCATTAGACTGTGTCGGATTGTTAAAAATGCTAACATTATGTGTGACTATTCATTTTCATCACCTGCTCTTGATTAATCCAGCCCTAAATGGCATCTGCAGACCTTGCAATCTCATACTACTTAATTAAATTAGCAACACATTTGTCTCCCCCGTTTTCCTATCAAAGAGTTGTGCTCAGGAGAAATAAAACCTTTGTTCACCGCAATGCCGTATAATTTACACTCTTTTCTCTCCCCCCCCACCACCACCCCCTTCTTCCTCCAGCTCCTAGCTCAGATGCTAAATTGTAACTGGTAATAGGAAGCTATTAGCTCTAGTGAAGCGTGTCAAAGAAGTCAGAGGAATCCAGGTCTGAAAGGAGGGAGGCCCCAGCTCTCATAAAACAACAGGGTCAGGAATCTAGATTTGGGATTACATTGTACTGAGATTCATTCATTTTTGGAATAAAAACCATGATGACCTTTAATCTGTTGAGGGGAGGGGGGTGCGAGGAAGGAAGACGCCAAGAGGGAGATGGCATGTGAGGCACGGAGAGGCGAAAGAGAGAATAAAAACAGTGGGAAAGGTGCAGAAAGAGGCGACCGGAATGATCAACGTGGAGGAGCACCTTCCCTACAAAGAAAGGCAAAATCATTTGCAGCTTTTCAGTTCAGGAAGTAACTAGTGACAAATGAGCGGTGGCATAAAGGGGGTATTTTACAAAATGATGCGTGGCTTGGAGAAAGTGGAGAAACATTTTTCTCGCTGTATACTCGAGTTGATGATCACCCAGTTCACTGGATTGGTGGTGGGTTCAATGCAGACAAAAGTACTATTGCAGAATAGTTAGCATGTTCACTGGTACAACTTGTGATAGCCACTACCTTTGATGACTATAAAAAGAGTTGGGGGGCGGAACCATAGAGTAGAGCTCTATTAATAGCTCTTAGCAATGATAGTTAACACATAAAGATGGCCATGCACAATTTTGTGTTTCCAGAAGCAGCCAGATAGATCATCTTTGAAAAAGCAATAGCCATCCCTCTATAGTGATCATACTGAAATCCATAATTACCTGATTCAGCATAACAAAATCGAAAATTCTTTCTAGTAGCACCTTAGAGACCAACTGAGTTTGTTCCTGGTATGAGCTTTCGTGTGCATGCACACTTCTTCAGATACCATAGAAATTCAGCATAGAAATTCATCGGATGCCTGGCGCTTAGCTGAATTGAGAATTTGATTGAGCGCCACTTCACCCTGAATTTCTTGGCCAGCTCAGAAAGCTCAACAAAACCAGAAGCCCCCCCCCAAACCAGCTGCTTTCTAGGTGTGTCCGTGGAAACTATTTCATTTCTTTAATTTAGTTTTTTAGTTTTTATAAACTGCACTTCGGGTAGCCAGTGTGGTGTAGTGGTTAAGAGCGGTAGACTCGTAATCTGGGGAACCGGGTTCGCGTCTCCGCTCCTCCACATGCAGCTGCTGGGTGACCTTGGGCTAGTCACACTTCTCTGAAGTCTCTCAGCCCCACTCACCTCACAGAGTGTTTGTTGTGGGGGAGGAAGGGAAAGGAGAATGTTAGCTGCTTTGAGACTCCTTCAGGTAGTGATAAAGGGGGATATCAAATCCAAACTACTCTTCTTCTTCTTCTTCTTCTTCTTCTTCTTCTTCTTCTTCTTCTTCTTCTTTCAGGCCAGTATACAGAGAAATGGTAAAACTCAACTAACAATACAAAAGGTTGTATCCAACAATACAAGGGGTTGTATTCCACCAGCACAGCAGATTTCCATTTGTGCAGTGGAGCTCTCCCCAAATCTCTTCTCCTCTGCAGCCCCCACCCACCCAGTGCACCCTCAGAGGGTTGGAGATTGCTCTGAAGCAGATTTTGAGGGTGTGTTGGGAGAGAGGAGACAAAGGGGGAAGTCCTGTTGCGTGAGCAGAACTCCCTATGCACTGTGTTGGAAACAATCCAGTCAAATTAAGAAGAATAAAAACCTTCAGCCAGCTAAAAAATATCACCACCTGAAATGTCTGAAGAAATAAAAACTGCTGAAAATAATATTTTTGTTTCAGTTCAATTGGTTGTGTACTTCTTATCAGAAAAGATTCACAAATAAATAAATGAAAATTAAATAATATAAATTATACAATATAAATATGGATAAAACTTCAAAGTCCATAAAACAAGATGACACTTACAATATCCACACCCACTAAACATACCCGTATCCAGTGCTTTTTTCTGGGGGGACACAGGGGGACGCATACCCCTAAACATTTTGTGAATCTAAGTTTGGCCTCATTGAGGGGCACTATTTCAATATGAGTAGGACAATGAGTAGCTTTTTAGAACAAAAAGCACTGCCCGTATCTCAGTTGACCTACACCATGGGTAGGCAAACTAAGGCCAAGGGGCCGGATGCGGCCCAATCGCCTTCTCAATCCGGCCCGCAGACGGTCCGGGAATCAGTGTGTTTTTACATGAGTAGAATGTGTCCTTTTATTTAAAATGCATCTCTGGGTTATTTGTGGGGGCTGCCTGGTGTTTTTGCATGAGTAGAATGTGTGTTTTTATTTAAAATGCATCTCTGGGGTATTTGTGGGGCATAGGAATTTGTTCAATTTTTTTTTCTTTCAAAATATAGTCCAGCCTCCCACAAGGTCTGAGGGACAGTGGTGAAAAAGTTTGCTGAAAAAGTTTGCTGACCCTGACCTACACCTACAGAGAATTGCCCATTCCAACAATCCCTAGATGCATGTACAAAAAGACTACTGGCAGCCTAACATTATGAGGCTAAACTGAAAGTTAATCTAGGACTCTACCAGCCCCGATGAAAAATTCATACCATTCACCCAAACACTTTTCCACATTCGCATTGGGAGGGGAAACATTGAATTGTCAAGTGACTCTTCTTCACTATTGGTGGGTGTTGTACTATTGGTGCAAGGCATGTGAAACCAATAAATAAAGGAAAACAGGAAGATGGCCAATGTTTTTATATATATTATAAAAAAGAGACTGCACTGTCATACAGTCAAAGCGCAGGAGCAAATGTGTGTATAGAGTCAGAATTTGATGTGTGCAGTGATACCCTAATACATTGTGGTGAGGAGAAACTAACTCTTTATCTTAGTACTCCTTACAATAACCCTGTAAGACAGGTATTATTATTACTAGTATTATTATTATTATTAGTAGTAGTAGTAGTAGTAGTAGTAATAATAATAGTAGCAGTATCGGCATCTCACCATCATCATCTTCAAATTGCAAACTGTATGGCATTGACTAAGGTTGGGGAAATGGTGGGAGCCCAAACTCCACTGTAATGTGTTCAACACATAGGCAAAACTTTAATGAGAGACTCCCAGGTCCACACTTCCATCTCTTAAACCAAATAAAACATGCACCGTGCATACAAAGGGGATATGCTTAAAGGAATTGCCTCTTTTCCCTCTGCAAGTTGTCCATTTGTAAGTGAACAGAGTTGTTTTTGCTTTGCAGAAAGCCAGGTTGATATAGACAGAAGGGTGTGATTTCATTTAAATGTCTTCATATCAAGAATGACATGCACAATCAATCTTCCCCGTGACAACTTGGAGGGCAGAAATTATTGATGCTTAGTAGCCACAGGATCATAAACAAGGAAATTGAAGGTGATACTTAATTGACAATGCCTTGTCTGTTACAATACGAAACCTTTCCCCGTTCTCCCAAGGAAAGAGGGGGGTGGAAGCTGAACTTCATGCACACTGGCATGGAGAAATATTGAATAACTAATCAATCTAAACATCAGATGGGATTTTCATGCAGCTCATCATTTTTGCAGAGTCCCAAATGCATCTCTTCTCCTCCGCTCACAGAAGGGGCTTTTCTCTCACTGCGAAATGTATTTTCTACAGCTGAAGGCCAACGCAGAGAGCAGCTTTTAAGTGCCTCTTTAAACCCAATGACTATTCTTGCACTCGTATGTTTTAAAGTCTAAAATTTAACTCAACCATCGTGCACCTTTTTTGGAATAATTTAAGGGGGAAGTACTACGGTGCGAGGGTCACTTAATGGAACTAATGGAAATCACACGGCTCCCGTGGGTTTCAATGTAACTAATGCCTAAGGGGGCTGTTTTGTGAAGATCTTACAAAATCTTATTCAGTCCTTTAAATTGGCAGTTTTGGAGAGGCAGTTGTGAGTTTCATGATCGTGTAACCCCCTGGCTGACTAAGGTCACCTATGTGACCTCTATGGGAAGCATTCCTCTCCATCCAAATGGACTTCATTTACATACAGTGAATCAGGTAATAGCTACATATATCTGGCGTCACAGCATCACATCACATTCAGCATGTGATCCCTGACTGGCTAGGATTTGTTGTTGTTCAGTCGTTCAGTCGTGTCCGACTCTTCGTGACCCCATGGACCAGAGCACGTCAGGCACGCCTATCCTTCACTGCCTCTCGTAGTTTGGCCAAACTCATGTTAGTAGCTTCGAGAACACTGTCCAACCATCTCATCCTCTGTCGCCCCCTTCTCCTTGTGCCGTCCATCTTTCCCAACATCTGGGTCTTTTCTAGGGAGTGTTCTCTTCTCTTCTAGGAGTACTTGAAGTCTTCTCTTCTAGGATTACTTGAAGAGAAATGAAGCAAGTCCTCCACTTCTCTGCAATCCTAGTGCTGTCTTGGAGGAAGTGTTGTGAAGTGAGGTATCAAATGTTGACTCCCATGCCCTCACTTCCAAGTTTGCAGTGAAAAGGACAAATTGTCTGACTTCACCCACTCTACAAACTACAAGCTGGTTTAGGAAGGGAGGGAGGATGTTGCCAGTGTCTCCTTCCACACCTGAAATCCTAGACTTGCCTTTGGAAGGATAGGTTTCCTGTCATTGCCCACTCTGCAAAGACTCCTGTACCTAATGTTGGCTGGAGGGAAAGAGATGTGAGTTCCTTCCCTTTGTGCCCCCATTATGTCCCTGCACTGTCCCGCTGCTGTGTGGACTGCATACTCCTTCCCTCTTCGTGGCTACTAGAAGCAAATGGACATTGTGCTCCTTGTTTAAATTTGATTGATTCGCATCATTTCATCAGGTCACATAATTTGTGTGCGTTTTGTGCAGAATGTGGTTTGTTCCTCATTGGTCTTCATTGCTGCTGTGCGAAGGGAATGCACAGAGATTCTGAAGTCAAACTATCCATATGACTAGCTTGCTTGGTGTGGGCAGGAATTTCACCAGCCATTCTTATAATAAATCCTCAGTGAAATGTTCCACTCAATTTTCCAGTACTTGGATAATAAAATATTGACTGCTGCATCAGACTGTTCTCCTCTGTGGCCACTGGTACTCCTTTGCATTCAACTTTCCATCTGCAAAGTGTCTCCTCTCTGATAACCCAACAATTTTTTTGTATAATTAATATGTTTATCAATCTGAGTTTCACATTACAGGCCAATGATAGAGTACACACTGGAATATGAAACTTTATGAGTTTGAGAATAACCTTCATTACAAGGGTTTTCATGGGCTCATAAACCATCAGGATGCTGTATCATGCCGATCTTATCTGTTGTATAATAAATCAAAAGGCTTCCCGTCAATTGGGATCTCCTGTGTGGGCGCTTTTAGCAATGTTTCATTTCTTATATCATTGGATTCATTAGAGAATTAAGAGACAGTGATTGATTTCTAACTGGAATCCATCAACCAGGGTTAAATTTTTTATAATATTCTCATCAATTAAAATGTATCATTATCTGTTGTCTTTCATTGTGGAGTAGGGTGGGAGACAAAAAAAAAAGAAAAAAAAGAATGCAAACACTTGGGGGAAGTGCTAAGCTAAGAAGTTTGGGTTTCCATAAAGGCCACCCAACTAAACTGATGAAAACTGAAAAGGGAACCCAAAAGTGTGGACTAGAATGGAAAAGGAGAGACTCAAAAATCTACGGCACAAATAATAATTTTTATTTTTGTGAAAGTGCCTCTCTGGAGATGTTCTCTGCGGACTTAGTACTGTCAGCTGCATTTTTGTTTGAAAGATCCTGGTTTGTTTAGAGTAGCAAGAGTCTCTGTAGCACACTGTGTGTGGCCAATTCCTGCAGCAGTTCCAGAAGCAACCTCACTTCACGCCATACTCCCATCCATAAGCAACGTTGAATTTTCTCCAAGGAACTATTCGAAATCCCATTTGGTGCCATGTTTAACCACAAACAGATGCAGGCTTGTTTTGTCGACTGATAAAACAGAAGCTGTAATGCGTTTCAATCCAAATCATCCTAGTCATGCAGTCACACTCAATGTAAGGGGAGACAGGATTTCTGTTGGTTTGATTGGACTGTTGCAGAGGGGGATTTCCTCCAGTGCCCATTGAATGGGGGACAAGGGGAAGAAACTTTCATTCCTGATACTAGTTTTGAAGTTAGCATACTAGCTGGTGGACAGAGGATGATGGGGAGACGGCAGGACTAAGATCGTGATTAGACTGAGAGCCAGTGTGGTGTAGTGGTTAAAAGTGGCAAACTCGTAATCTGGGGAACTGGGTTCGCGTCTCCACTCCTCCACATGCAGCTGCTGGGCGACCTTGGGCTAGTCACACTTCCCTGAAGTCTCTCAGCTCCACTCACCCCACAGAGTGTTTGTTGTGGGGGAGGAAGGGAAAGGAGAATGTTAGCCACTTTGAGACTCCTTCGGGTAGTGAAAAGCGGGATATCAAATCCAAATTCTTCTTCTAGACTGGGGATAACCACTGAACCAAATTCACTAAACACCAAGGCTGCAGAGGTACCCAAAAATTCCCTGCGTCAGAGCTGGAGAACCCCAACTGCCCTCAGCCGCAACTGGGAGGTATAGTCCAGCAACTTGGGGGGGCAGGTTCCCCACCTCCTCTCCACATGCAGGCCACCAAAGTTGAAAGAACGTTTGACGTGGTGAAGTTGGGAATTAAAAATCCCTGCCTGAGCACCTAGAACATTAAAAAGAAAGAAAGAAAGAAAGAAAGAAAGAAAGAAAGAAAGAAAGAAAGAAAGAAAGAAAGAAATGCACTGCTGAGTAATTTTTGATGCAGGCTCCTGAGTATTTATTCTTTTACTACTGTCTAGGAATTTCATTCCCCCTCCATTTTTTATCCCCCCCCCCAGCACAAACTTTTCAAAAAAAGAAAAAGAAAAATCCTGCCATTTGTGCACAAACCACATTTGCACATCTGAGAAAGTCAGCTATTCACCTGAATTTTCAAGTAACAAGACAGACTGTCCACATTTATTGGGTCTGTTGCATATACATTGGCTTGGATGTGATAAATTGCACCAACCCCTTTAGAGAGTGCTCTGAGCCGCTGATGGTTCAAAAGCTATAAGCTACTCAACCTGAATCTTGCAAATCAAGCAGGATTATGCCCGGTATTACTAATGCAGAGAACAAAGTGATTCAAGACTCAAAGATACTTTTAAATGAGTTTAGTAAGCACTGCAGCCATCTCTACACATCAAAGGGTTAAGAGGATAATGGACAAATAGTATAATGGTGTTTTAAAGAGCTCTAGAAATTCACCTGGCAGCAATATGGGGCTACATTTCCAGTGTAAAATGAACCATATTATGTATATGGAATGAAATGAATTTGGGATGAAACAGTCTTCCAGAAAACTAGTTGTTGTTCAGTTGTTTAGTCATGTCCGACTCTTCGTGACCCCATGGACCAGAGCATGCCAGGCACTCCTGTCTTCCACTGCCTCCCGCAGTTTGGTCAGACTCATGTTGGTAACTTCGAGAACACTGTCCATCCATCTCATCCTCTGTCGTCCCCTTCTCCTTGTGCCCTCCATCTTTCCCAACATCAGGGTCTTTTCCAGGGAGTCTTCTCTTCTCATGAGATGGCCAAAGTATTGGAGTCTCAGAAGACTAAAGGTAAAGGTAAAGGGACCTCTGACCATTAGGTCCAGTCATGGACTACTCTGGGGTTGTGGTGCTCTTCTCGCTTTACTGGCCGAGGGAGCTGGTGTACAGTTTCCGGGTCATGTGGCCAGCATGACTAAGCCACTTCTGGCGAACCAGAGCAGCGCACAGAAACGTCGTTTACCTTCCCGCCGCAGTGGTACCTATTTATCTACTTGCACTTTGTCATGCTTTCGAACTGCTAGGTTGGCAGGAGCAGGGACTGAGCAACAGGAGCTCACCCTGTCACGGGGATTCGAACTGCCGAACCGGTTTAACCCACAGCACCACCAGCGTCCCCTCAGAAGACTACTTGCACTTTATATAGAGATCAAGGGTGAGGAATCTCAGGCACTCTAGGCTTCTCTTTATGGCCTCTAAAACTCTCCCCATCCCTCTACTCAGGCCACAATCCTCATTGGTCCTGTTTCATACTCTGTGTTTTTGCCCTTGGCTCTGTGATCATCTGGATTCCCTGACCTCCAGACTGTCTGACTTTGTATGTGGATTCTGCTCCCAGGCAAGAGGTCCTCAGAGATTTGGAAACTCCTAGGCCCTCCTGGGTCCTCTTAGGCAATGGGACCCAGATGGGGCTATGACAATATATAGTGCTTGCATGGAGACTTTCAAAGTGGATTGTGCCCAATATTAGTGCCTTAAAAAAAGATGACTAGCCTGTAAAAAACTAAAGGTAAGGAACTCCTGGATGGTTAAGTCCAGTCAAAGGCGACTATGGGGTTGCAGCGCTCATCTTGCTTTCAGGCCAAGGGAGCCGGTGTTTGTCCACAGACAGGTTTCCAGGTCATGTAGCCAGCATGACCAAACTGCTTCTGGCACAATGGAACACCGTGACGGAAACCAGAGCGCACGGAATCACTGTTTACCTTCCCGCCACAGCGGTACCTATTTATCTAGTTGCACTGGCGTGCTTTCGAACTGCTAGGTTGGCAGGAGCTGGAACAGAGCAACAGGAGCTCACCCCCTCGTGGGGGATTCAAACCACCGACCTTCTGATTGGCAAACCCAAGAGGCTCAGTGGTTTAGACCACAACGACACTCACGTCTATAGTGGGAGTAGCTACAGGTGAAAATTGAAAAATTAGAATATCGTAGAAAGGTTCATTTCTTTCAGTAATTCAACTTAAAAGGTGAAACTAATATATGAGATAGACTCATGACATGCAAAGCGAGATATGTCAAGCCTTTATTTGTTATAATTGTGATGATTATGGCGTACAGCTGGTGAGAACCCCAAATTAACAATTTCAACTTTGGGGTTTTCATCAGCTGGACGACATAATCATCACAATTACAACAAACAAAGGCTTGACATATCTCGCTCTGCATGTCATGAGTCTATCTCATATATTAAACTCCAGTAGCTAATAAAAAATAAAAAATAAAAATATCCTTCCAGTAGCACCTTAGAGACCAACTAAGTTTGTTCTCGGCTACCTACCTGTATCCAGTAGCTAATGAAAACAATTGCTTACATAAATGGACTTTTCCACGATATTCTAATTTTTCGAGTTTCACCTGTAGGTTGTTGGACAGCAACTCCCTGTTAGCCAGGACTATTGGGCATGCTGGCTGGGGCTGATGGGAGTTGGAGTTCAGCAACATCTGGAAAGCACCACATTGGCTGCCCTTGGCCTAGAGTGATTGTTAAAATAGCCCACACCTCAACACTTGTTTCTGTTTATGTAAATGGCAGCAACATCATCAAGCAAACCTATAGAAATAAAATTTTAGAATCCTGTAAACAAAGCAAGATTTACTTGTGTCTGTGATAACATAAATAATGTCATGCATACTACTTTTATGACATGGGTCTTCCAGTGCCATTGATTCTGCAACCCAGGGGAAGGCAGTGCACAATTGTCAATAGACTTCCTTTAAATGAAAACATCGCTTTCCCTTCCGCCCATTGCAGAGAAGACTGAAACTACCTCCGATAATTAATCCACCGAGAGAAATCAATATTGCAACTGGTTGGAGATGAAACAACCCATGGCAAAATAAACTTTTGCTGCGCTGTTGCATCAGCTTTTTCAAATCATAGTCTGTCTGCAGCAGATGTGGGCTTTAAAAAAAAGTTGTTTAAAAAAAAAAGCCCTATAAGTCACTTACTCCGAACAGTTGGATTCTGTGAAACGGAAAACAGAGTCACCGTTGACTAGCTTTCAATGTTCAGCTCTGTATTTTTCCAGATAGAACGAAATAAGGTGGTATCAAAATAACTTGCAAAAGGGCTGATAGTGGGTGTTTTGTTAAATGGAAAAAGTCATCTTACACAGAGCATTTATGACAATTTCCTGGTTTTGCCCTGATGTACCGCTTTTGGCATTCAACTCAGATTCCTTCTCAACAGGCAATTCATGTCAAGCTTCGGAAACATTGATTTTAACTCTGTGGTGAAGATGGGTTAGGGATACCACATGCCACAGTATTATTTTTAAAAAAATTAATAAATAAATGATAAACTTCTAATTCCACAAAGCAGTACAGTTTGCTGCTGCAAAAACACCTCTCTTGCTGGTGAGCACAAAGGAGAAGTTAGAGAGGCAGCTGAGGAAGACTGGACCACAGCATCCACATGTTGTTGTTGTTGTTTAGTCGTTTAGTCGTATCAGACTCTTCGTGACCCCATGGACCAGAGCACGTCAGGCACTCCTGTCTTCCACTGCCTCCCGCAGTTTGGTCAGACTCATGTTGGTAGCTCCGAGAACACTGTCCAACCATCTCGTCCTCTGTCGTCCCCTTCTCCTTGTGCCCTCAATCTTTCCCAACATCAGGGTCTTTTCCAGGGAGTCTTCTCTTCTCATGAGGTGGCCAAAGTATTCGAGCCTCAGCTTCAGGATCTGTCCTTCCAGTGAACACTCAGGGCTGATTTCCTTAAGAATGGATAGGTTTGATCTTCTTGCAGTCCATGGGGCTCCTTCATGGATCACTCCTTTGTCATGGCGAAGGGGCTTGAATAACTCAGAGAAGCTATGAGCTATGCCGTGCAGGGCCACTCAAGATGGAAAGGTCATAGTGGAGAGTTTTGATTAAACATGATCCACCTGGAGAAGGAACTGGCAAGCCACTCCTGTATCCCTGCCAAGAAAACTCCATGGACAAAGACAACAAGCATCCACATAGGATGTCTCAAAAGCAGGGGTGGCCCATCCCATCCTGCCACCTGAGGCGAAATGCAAAGGTGCTATCTCCCTCCCTCACCCACCCAATTCTCGCTTAAGAGGGTCGAGTGTTGGCAGCTTCTGCTGCCCCTCAGTATTCCGACGCCTGAGGCAGCTTCAGTCCTCCTCATGAGCGGGTAAACCATGCCAAAAAGCAGAAATCACAAAGGTTTCCTTCTTTGGCTAGGCTGCAATCTAGTTAGATGTAAAAAAAAAAAATGAACACTTTTAAGCACAATATTCTGAAATACTTTGTCATTTTCCTATGGCTACATGTGAAACGGTAACTGCCTTTTATAAGTACAGGTAGGTAGCCGTGTTGGTCTACTGTAGTCAAAACAAAATAAAAAATAAAAAAATTCCTTCCAGTAGCACCTTAGAGACCAACTAAGTTTGTTCTTGGTATCTGAAGAAGAAGAGAAGAGTTTGGATTTGATATCCCACTTTATCACTGTCCGAAGGAGTCTCGAAGCGGCTAACATTCTCCTTTCCCTTCCTCCCCCACAACAAACACTCTGTGAGGTGAGTGGGGCTGAGAGACTTCAGAGAAGTGACTAGCCCAAGGTCACCCAGCAGCTACATGTGGAGGAGCGGAGACACGAACCTGGTTCCCCAGATTACAAGTCTACCACTCTTAACCACTACATACCAAGAACAAACTTAGTTGGTCTCTAAGGTACTACTGGAAGGAATTTTTTATTTTTTATTTTGTTTTGCCTTTTATAAGGTTTTAGCTGTTTGCTTTTCAAACTTTTGGTGTGTGTTTCCACTCTGGGCTTCTTTCGGAAGAAGTCAGAATGACTCTGGAGATATGGTGGAAATCCTACATCATTCAGCATAAGAAATGAGTTTGATGGCCCCTTGATGCTAACTCCTTATTAACTTTGGACTATAAAATGCCATATAAGTTTTGGAGGTGGGGGCTTAATGGGGACTATGGTTTCTTTGCACACTGTCTTGCTGCTGTCACTTCAAGAAGTTCAAAGTATTTCCTCTTGGGCAGCTTCCATTTAACATTTCCACCTTCCTTTCCCCAGTTCTCACTCAGCAGCTGCCGGAGTCAGCTCTCACTTATGAAACACAGGTGTAATAAAAAGAAGTTTCTTAAAAGTACCATTGAACCTATTTCTCTCTCTTCATTTGTATGACTAACATGGGTTTCACATGGCTCAGTTTTAATTGACAAGATTTCTATACCTCCTAATCAACATAACTTCTAAACAGTTTCCATAAGACCGTAGAGAATAAAATAAAATTAAAATATCAAGATGACGTTATCACGTCGGCTCATAAAGAAGTTCTGCTGATGTGCCCCCCTCTTTTTCCTTACCACAATACCACTACGATTCTTGTAGCACGCCTGGAACTGGAGTAAACTGCAGACCTGTGATTTGAGAATCACGCACTTGCCTTCCACAGCAAGTTATGACTATTGTATGCGGCTCCCATATATCTACACATCCATGCATGTGTGTACTTGGCTGGTGCCTGAAGATTAAAGCACCTAAGTCTCCTTACTTAAACTCAAAATGATTTAGCAAAGCCTCCCTTTGGTTAGAAAACCAAATGGTAAGATGGATCTCGGGTGCATCTTATCTGATAATTGGCAGAAAGAAATTACACCTGCTTATTACTATGTGGCCTCCCCCTCCCCTCCAGATTGCAGAATTCTAGTGGGAGTTCTGAATAGTATTTGTTTGTGTGTGACTAAGAAGGACATGACTGAAAGAGAACAGCTGTGGATGCCTAACATATTTTGCATTGATCTTCCTCATTCTTCTATCATAATTGCTGAAGCGTTTGAGTTTTAGACTTTGGCAAAAAAAATACCCACAGACACGTCCATCAGAACGGAAAAGGCAATTTCTAGTTAGCATTCTCCAGAATATAATTTTTGATTAGATTCAACGTGTATAAAATGATTTCTCAAATTTAGTGTTCCTTATGGGAATGGGAACGCTGAAGTTAACTTTACAGGGGAAATGGATGTTTAAGCCATCCGTTTAACCTCTGTGAGTTAAAACTTGAGCTTGCATGTCTCATCTGTAGTATTTATGCTCCTGGGTATAGCAAGAATGCCTGCATGTAACTTATTCTAATTCCTCCTTCTTGAAACTTGCACCTGTGGTTTTTGAAAGCAATTGAAACAACAACAAGACTGTTTTCACCATTCCCCACTGTGAGTTGACTAATGTTGTGGTCTTTTTTCTGTAAGCATAACTGGAGGGTGGGAGATTTTCCTCAAGGGGTCCTGTGATAAAGCACGCTGCATCTTGGATCTCCAGAATGACTTTTGTCTGCAGGCCAAACTACACATTATATTCAGCCCTGTAAGCCTGAAGTCTGCTTGCCCTTACAGTAGGGAAATGGGGACAGCAAAAAGGCTGCGCACTGCAAAGTGTGGGAATGTTTTAGGATGCAGGAGAGGATATATTGTTTAAGATATCTAAAACAACTCCTCACCCACAATAATACAACAACAGGACTCAACATGGACACTGGTACCAGAGCCTTCAATAAACCCAGATGCCAACTTTGCTGCCACATAAACCCAGACAACACCATTACTGGCCCCAACAACATCAAACATACCATCTCAGGACTATTTAATTGCTCATCTTCCAACATTGTGTATGCAATCAAATGCCAACAGTGCCCTTCAGCTCTCTATATTCGACAAACAGGCCAAACCCTACGCCAAAGGATAAATGGACATAAATCTGATAATCAGGAATCACAAGACAGAGAAACCAGTAGGAGAACACTTCAATCTCCCAGGACATTCTATAAAAGATCTCAAAGTAGCTGCCTTAATACAAAGGAATTTCAGAAATAGACTGGAAAGAGAAGTGGCTGAATTGCAACTAATCACCAAACTTAAAACCATTGAGAAACCTGGTCTGAACAAAGACATTGGATTCTTATCTCATTATACATGAAAAAGCTATCTTTAGCCATCTCACCCCTTGCCTTTCCCTGTAAGACCCTGTAATAATTTCAGTTGTTAACAGCCGTCTACATGTTTTCCACACCTATCAGCTGATCACCCATTCCCACCATCCTTCTGAGTAATACCCCTCCCCACTCCCTCACTATATTTAAGGTTCCGTTTCAGTGTATCTGAAGAAGTGTGCATGCACACGAAAGCTCATACCAAGAACTAACTTAGTTGGTCTCTAATGTGCTACTGGAAGGAATTTTTTATTTTATTTTATTCCAACTTGTGTTTACAAGTCCCAGAAATTAGCAGAGTTCTCATTCCCCTTTTAAACACACACACAGCGGATAGCTTGCTCAGGTTCGTTAAAACCCCTGTAATAAACGTCCTGGTATTTTCCCCATTAATCCCTCTTAAAATAAGACATTACACAGTCTTCTATAAAAGCATAAAAAGAGTTTACTCACGAAAAGTCATCTGTTCACAGTTGGATCCCAAACGGCAGACTTAAACTTAGTAAAAGTTACATTTACTCAGGAGACTGTTCCATAAGGGAAAACAGTTCCTTTGTGCTCTCTTGGCTGGAAGCCAAGAGAGCATCCTAGCGATCTCGCTTCTTTGAGAGCGTGGTCCAAAAGAGGAAGATGGAGTCTGGTCCCTGTGGTTTTGTGTTAACCTGCCCAGGTGAGGCCACACCCATCTCCAGTTACACAGAGGAACTCCATCCCAGCCCAGGAGAAACAGCAAATTCCGACTGGCTGGCCTAGAGTTCCCCTTCTATGTCCACTCTAGCAATGTTGTGTTTGAATGCTCCTGTGCTTTACATCCCACACAAAGATCTCTGGGGCTAAAATGAGTCTCGGTTTCCCCTGTACCAAGGATAATTGCTCCTCCCTCAAAGGATCCCTGGCAAAGAAAGAAAGCTACATGGCATCAGGGGTGAGGGGAAGGCTTTAGCCACACTAAAACAGCGGTTATGAACACGCTATATCTTTAAAGCACATGAACCCCCTGAAATAATTCTGGACATCAGAGTTAAGCCCTCACATTGTTTCAGTTCCCAGTAACCCTTGACAAACTATAGTGCCCAGAATTCTTTGAGGGGGCAGATGTCTGTTGAATGTGCTTTGAAGTTATCGTATGTGTGCAGCTGGGGGTCTCCAGATGCAGTGGGAACAGGGGTGTTCCCTGCAGGAGTAAATGGCAGACAGTCACATCTAGAGAATAATGTAAGGCTGTGTGTATGAGGATGCTACACTGATGGGGATAACCTTGCCCCATGCCTCTTATTATAATTAATTAAATTTGTATACCGCCCTCCATCCAAAGATCACAACAGAAAAATCAGTGATTGGGCACCCTAATCCCCAATAAATTTATTTTGACAAGGGAGTCAAGCATTTTAAAGTTGTGAGGGAATTCAGCCCAAAGTCAAGGTGTGTTGGGGAAGTTTCTGGTTAGGAGAAGGTTTGAGCCCAGCTTATAAAACAGTTTCGGCAGGACTAAAGAAATTGGCCAAGAAAGTTTCATACATCCCTATAAAAGCTGTGCAAACTGTGTTTAACCAGGGCCTCCATATACACAAATAGTGTATACGTATGTATGTATGTATGTATGTATCATTAAGTGCTGATATTTAACACCCACACTGCTCAGAAAACACTGTCTGTTTTCAACCAAAGTGTTGTGTTTTTAAACCCTCTCTTTTGTGTCTCTTTTTCTCTCCCCCGCCCTCAGCCCCCGGAGACAAATTCCAGTTTGAAGTTAGGTTTCCTATAAGCCCAAAGCTACAACATTTTATTAAAAAAGGAATTTTATGTCATCTTGAGATCACTAGAGTATACGGATAATTCATTGCTTCTGCAGCACCTCTTTTTCCTCAGCAAAACTCCTGGAAAATATATTATGAAGCTCTTGAGGAGGGGGGGGGGGAGGAAATACTCCTGGAAAAGATATTACCAAATGGCGAAACAAAAAGGTTCAGTTTGCAGTTTGTTATAACAGAGTTTCAGAAAATAGGTCTGCAATTTTTCAGCATTCACATAGGCGGGAGGTCTCCCCTGAGTGGAGTCCAGATTGAAAACGCTTTGGAATTTTCCTCTAGGGAGTGCTGTTTTCTCCTATCTTAGCAGAAGTTAGTTTTCTGTTATTGATTCTTTCTCAGCAAACTGCCCTCACTCACCTCTTTCCTGTGCTCGTTATCATCACTCTGTCCAATCACAGCCATTATCTTTCTTTTTTTTAAAAAAAAAAATGTGCTGCAAATTATGAAGCCTGCACAATGCTTTCTCTTCAGCCTGGCGAGTGTAGCATTGATGGACCCCTCTTTTAATTTCCAAAGGCTCCCCAATAAGGAAAAAAAAATGGTTGTTCGTAGAGTTCACTGAGGAAAACACTTCCCTCTCCGACCAAAGAAGACAGAATTGTTATTCAAGGTAAGATCCACATACAGCTGTACTATATGTGTTGAGCTCATATATGTTAGAATTTCTGACTGCTAAACCACAGGAGGAACTCAAGATCAGCATTGTCAGAGAAATGGGAAATCGAGTCCAACTTTAAATTAAACTAAATATCAGTGCTGTCAAGTATCCCGTTTTCCCCGGGATTCTCCCTTATTTTAAGCAGTTTCCCACTGCTCTCCCTTATTTTTTATTTCCCTTAAATTTCCCGTTTTTAATGGAAGCAGCTCCTCCCCTGCTGGCCAGGGACTGGGTGGGAAGACCTCGCCTACTTGGAGAGAAAAGCCTCAGCCCTCAAAGCAAGTGGGAGCCGTTTCCCGTGCTTACAGGGGGGCGTATTCCTCCCCCTGCATCAGCCCCTATCCATTGCCGCCGAGCCCCTCAGCTGGCCAATAGAGTTAGCTGGCGGGTGGAGCCTGGCTGCCTTTGAGCAGCTGCTGCTTCCTGTCCTGTTTTGATGGGATCAGACAAGAAGACGATGGGGCTCCATTGCGCGGAGCACATGGCTCCGCTCCGAGCCTGAGGCCGCTTGGAGTTTACATTGCTGCTCCGCCCACTTTTGCTTTTGGCTCCGCCCACCACTGACAGGTGACTGTCCCTGGGATAGGTGAGGCTGCTGATCCCTTATTTTCAAATCCGAAACTTGACAGCTATGCTAAATATGTTGTAGGAGGGTAAGCATGAGAACCTAAGAACTGTCCATGCTGGATCGTCAATTCAAGGTCCCATGTAGTTCAGCCCTCAGGTGGCAGCGATGGCAAGCCAGGAGCCCTCCGATGTTCCTGGCAGTGCATAAGCAGAATAAGTTGGAGTTAGTTCTTCTGCTTTGCCTCAAGCTTTTGGTAATCACAGACTGAATTTATCTATCATTGCTAATACCCTCCACGGATTTGTCTACTCCTTTTTCAAAGCCATTGAAGTTTGGATCTGCATGCAGCAGAATAAAATGGGAATGAGGTTCGGAGGTGACCCAATGGGCCACATATTTCAGAGTGCAGCCGGGAGGGGTTCATATTTTGGAATGCTCCCATATGTAAAACAAACAACCCCCCGCCCACCCAAACTCCCAGCAAATAAAAATCTAGCACAACATGTGATGTGGTGAGCTAGAACTCTTTCCGATTATCTTGTTTCTTACTAGCAAGGAACGAGGATGCCGCCAGGCAGCAGGTAAAAGGGCAGGCGTCGCTAGGAAACCTGGCAATCTGGCAGGGGGAGCAGCGGCAAATGGGTAATAGAGATACATGGGGCAAGAGGAAGGCCAGTATGGTAATGGGCAAACACCCCCTGGCTTCAGAATGGTGTGGCTTACATGGTGTTATTTTCTCTCATGACCATATCTATGGTTTGTAGTTTCCGGTGCACTGGAAAAGTACCCTGGAAGCTCCCTAAGTCCTGGTAAGCCATCATATCAGCATTTCAGATCCTACAAAGTAACAAAAGTATCCTTATTAATGGAGCCACCGTAGGTCAGAAAGTTTTTTTCCCCCAGATATTAGGAGGGACAGCTGTGGTGGCAAGGAGTGAAATTGCCAGGATTAACTTGTTATAAGTTGGGCTCCCAGCTTGGCGGTGTTTAGACTTGACTTACAATGAGTTCAGGGTGATGAATTTTTAAAACAAAACAAAATTTTAAAAAAAATTCCTTCCCGTAGCACCTTAGAGACCAACTAAGTTTGTTCTTGGTATCAGCGTTCGTGTGCATGCACACTTTTGCAAGCTTCCAGTGCTGAACTCTGGCACAGACTCCAGGTCACTGTTGGCCTGTTGTCTAACCCAGGTGGGCTACATCACCCAGATGTCACCCAGAAGCATTTATGGCCAGATGAGGAGGAACAAATTGTCTGGCAAGTGGAGCAACACAGGGGCCGATGCCACAGCCCCAAGTGACCAATTGCAAAGGCTTCCATTGCACACCCAAGGAAGCTTCCATGTGAGATCCAGCTGATCCTAATAATAATACTGTACATTTCTCTCCCCCCAATGCTTGTAATTGTGCAGTTTTGAAATCATGTGACTTTTTTTCATTGTGAAGAAATAGGAACTACCAATTTTCTTACATGCTGCTGTAAGTTACATACTTCTAAGTCAAGTTCCTCCCCATGGCTTCTCCTGATGCAACCTAGCTATCTGAGTGAGGCCTAACTCTGTGCCTGGACAATTGCCAGATGAGTAATTTACTGAGGTTCAGTCATCTCATCATGCTGGCCAGCTGATATTAGCTGAGCAGGATAGGTTTTATTTTGTGTGTGGGTGTGTACACACACACACACATACATATATATATACACGCCATATGGTGAATGTAAAAGCTGTTATCGTTCTCTTACAAGTGGTCGTCATGTTTGAGTGGTCCGATTTGTGAAGCTTTGGGCCTGCCTGGTCCACTTAAAAGATCATTAATCACTGCCCCAGTTTATAAATCAAGGAGGCCAACTTGCTGAGAGCGATTAAGAGCTCGAAGCTCCGCTGAAGTACTTAGCCAATTCCCAGACCAAGGTTTAGCATCTCCTCCTCTCCGCCTCCAAGAGGTGGCCAATTCATCATCCATCTCCCATTGAGGCAGAATGAATCTGACAGAAGAGTGCATGAAAGTCAAGCAATATGACTTTGCTAATGGTGAAAAGGTAGAAAGAGCCCTATTCTGTTTGCTTTCTTTTTTAAAAGTTGCTTTGAAGTAAATGAGCACTTATTTCCACTTTGGCTTTCTCATGCGTATTATTACAGGCCGTTTACTTGGTGGTCTTTTTTATTTTAGATGCCATTCGTGTTATTTTAGATTAGGAGAATAATGTTATATTTTAGGAAACACAACAGATTTCGTTAAGATTTTGCTCCGGCAGGCAGAAGTTACAAGCTTGGAAGTTGCAGAGCCGTGGTTTCAGAATACGGATTATTCTGCTTCGGTGCCAGACTACAGTAGAGCAGAGTCAATTTTGGTTCCATTGCTTTCCCCTCCAGATGGCAGGATGGCAGGAGGCTTGCGGTTGCTAAGTAAACGTCTATATATCTATTTCCAAAGTCAAAGTCAGGTTAGGATAATCTTCTAGGACGCATGCTATAGCCGCAGAGAGGCACACGAGGCATCAAACATGCAGATCTGCGGGCGGGGGGATGTGATTCTGCCAATGATAACTCTACTCCCAAGTAAACGCAATAATAGGTAAAAAGGTAAAGGGCCCCTGGATGGTTAAGTCCAGTCAAAGGCGACTATGGGGTTGCAGCGCTCATCTTGCTTTCAGGCCGAGGGAGCCGACGTTTGTCCACAGACAGCTTTCCGGGTCATGTAGCCAGCATGACTAAACCACTTCTGATGCAATGGGACACCGTGGTGAATCCCAGAGTGCACGGAAATGCCTTTTACCTTCCCACCTCAGTGGTACCGATTTATCTAGTTGCACTGGTGTGCTTTCGAACTGCTAGGTTGGCGGGAGCTGGGACAGAGCAACGGGAGCTCACTCCATCGTGGCAATTCAAACCGCTGACCTTCTGATCAGCAAGCCCAAGAGGCTCAGTGGTTTAGACCACAGCATCACCCACGTCCCCAATTAATAATAATAATAATAATAATAATAATAATAATAATAATTTTATTATTTATACCCTGCCCATCTGACTGGGTTTCCCAGTCAGAGGACTAAAAACGGAATAAAACTTCAAACATTAAAAATATCTCTGAACAGGGCTGCCTTCAGATGTCTTCTAAAAGTCAGATAGTTGTTTATTTCCTTGACATCTGATGGGAGGGCATTCCACAGGGTGGGCCCCACTACCAAGAAGGCCATCCGTCTGGTTCCCTGTAACCTCACTTCTCGCGCAGTGAGGGAAACACCAGTGCCCGGGCTGAATGATGGGGAGGGGGGTAGAGATGCTCCTTCAGGTATACTGAGCCAAGGTTGTTTAGGGCTTTAAAGGTCATCACCAACACTTTGAATTGTGCTCAGAAGCATTCTGGGAGCCAATGTAGGTCTTTCAGGACTGGTGTAATATGGTCTCGGTGGCCACTCCGTCATCAGTCTATCTGCCGCATTCTGGATTAGTTGTAGTTTCCGGGTCACCTTCAAAGGTAGCCCCACATAGAGTGCCTTGCAGTAGTCCAAGCGGGAGATAGCTAGAGCATGCACTACTCTGTGTATGCTAGAGCGTGCTACTTCACTTGCCAGCCAAAGCCATTACCTTGGCAAAGGAACTGGTTTGACAGGTTGCTTCTTAGACATTCTGCCTTCACAGATGCAGGATCACAACAATGAAGGGACCCAGGTATCATCCAGGCTTGTTGTTGATGATCTTTTTGAATAGGTCATCCCTATTTTCATTGGGGAAAAGTTGGAGGGTTTGGGGTTAGCAGTGCCCACCACTCCCCAGCTGTGGAGTGGGCCTCAGGCTGTGCCCAGCATCCGATAGAAGTATTGTGAATGGGGACATATTTATGTGAATGGAGGCATGGGTGAGAGAGTGAATGGGAATGGACACAGAGAAGTAAATACAAACACGCACCTGCAGATTGAAGCTGTTTCCCACGTGCTATTGTGTAATGCACAAGACATGAAAAGCAACGAAGTTTCAATAAAAATAATGGATCTGATTTATGGCAACACAAAATGGTGAATCAAGACGGTGGGGTTTGCTAGTTTGTTCACTCTTCATTCCAAAGCTCATTGTTGTTGTTGGCGTTGCTGTTAATTCTAAAAGGAACCTTTCTTTTCTAACTGGGGGAAAGGGAAAGGCACAGTGCAGAAAATAGTCTGAGTGACTGACAAATGTAAATAGAATGGACAGTTTCTATTACCCCCTCACATTTTCTGGAGAATAATTTGAGAAGGCTGGGCAAATTGTGTTTTACGAAGAGTAATGATGTGTAATAATTTCCTGTCAGTGTAGAAGTTACAAGTGGAGTGAGTGGGATCATTCCGGGAGAAGAAATGGCAAGAGCTGGAGAAAGGCAAGAGATCATTTAGAAATGAATAGATGTAAACAGAATTGTGGAAGCAAAAACTTGGAGCTCTCCCAGACACCAGTACCTAGTGTGCATTCTGTTCCCCCCCCCTTTTTTTCTTTTTTGGTGTTGTTGGGTTTTTTAAAAGAGGTGCCAGTACTCATATCTTGACAAACATGCGGTGTTGGTACTCTGTACTATGTGAATGTTTAGGGATGCAGGAGAGGATCTATTGTTTATTATATCCTATTCCAACTTGTGTTAACAAGTCCCAGAACATAGCAGAGCTTTCATTCCCCTTTTTAAACACACACAGCAGATAGCTTGCTCAGGTTCGCTAGATAATAATACTGTCCTGGTATTTTCCCCTTCTAATTCCCTCCTAAAATAAGACACGGCACAGTCTTCTATAAAAGTATAAAGAGTTTACTTACAGATATCATCTGTTCACAATCGGATCCCAGAAGGCAGACTTTTAGCTTAGAAAATATAATATACATTAGGAGACTATTCCATAAGGGTGATAGCTCCTTCTCCTCTCTTGGCTGGAGGCCAAGAGAGCATCTTGCCTAAGCACACGTTGCTCTGTTGAAAACGAGTCGAAAAGAGAAAGATGGAGACTGGCCCCTGTGCTTTTGTCTTTACCTGCACAGGTGAGGCCACACCCACCTCTGGTTACGCAGAGGAAGTCTGCTTCAGCCGAGAAGAAGTTTCGACTGGCTGACTCAGAGATCCCCTTTCATGGCCACTCGAGGGATGTTGTACTTGACTGCTCTTGTGTTTCACATCCCACACATACATGTGAGTAGTGTCACAAAATATGTTCTCTAGTAGATTTCCTTGGAGATCCCAGCTATCTTGAATCAGTCAGCTCAGTAGGCAAGAGCAGATAACCACAAAAAGCAAGTCTCGTTCAGTTCCGAAGCATTTCACAAAGGAGGATCAAATCTTGAAATTCTCAAGCTTCTCATCTTCTAGAAAATATTTGCCTGGTAAGACAGCAGGTTGTGACAGCCACCCACGGACTATTGCAAACTATAACAGTTAAAGACCATTATTGTCAGCAATGATGCTGTTTCCTTGAATGCTGGACAGGTGTCTGCCATATTTACACATTTAATTTTTTTTAGAAAATCTGGTTCCCCGTGTTTCCACTTCCCTTCCTCAGATGAACAGACATTGGATACAGTAACTGTTCCACTGGCAGATCAGTAGCAACACTCCAGCCCTGGCATAATGTAAATAAAAGGTTTTCTCTACCCGTGCAGTTCGGGGGGGGTTGTTTTTTTTATTGATTTATCATAAACATATATACAAACTAACACATAACCATACAAACAATATCAGAACCATACACAGAGCATATTCAGGATAAGAAACAAATTAAGGAGTTGCACATACTTAGCCAAGATTTTAAGATGAGTCTATACAACCCAACCACAAAGAGAAATGAGTCATGGGAGGAGTATTTATATGACTCTCCCTATTTATATAATAATAATAAAAATGGAGACCAGTCTGTGTGAAAACCATCCCAATTTTTCTTTGCCCCAGACTTCAAGTCTATGTCTCACCAGGAGTTCTGATAAAGTAATGGTCCCTACATGAGTAAACCATGCTTCTTGCAGAGGAACTTCTGAATTCTTATAGATTTGCTATCTTCCAGTTCAGGAACTTGTTTGGCGTCTGTTCCGTACTTCCAAAAAAAAATCAAAGGGCTTAGTTCTGCAAGGCGACAGAAAGCAATGCCTCAAAACTTCATAAACCGCTATGTGAGAAATGAAGACAGAGGCAAGTTTGCATTGAAGGTGATTTATTTTAATTGGAGCAATTAGCAGCTGAGGGTGGACCTTGCAAATACCGTCAAGCCCCAATGTGGGTTCACCCATATTGGGGGAGAGAATGAATGAGAGCACTGTTGCAAGACTCCCTAGTCCGTCTTCAACCCAGTCCAATCACATGTGATTTTTATTCTTCAGAGTTCTTGTGGGGATAGGGAGAGCTCAATCAACTTGTGAGCTGCAGGCACACTGGCCAAGTAATGAGTGTGGAAAATGATTGCTAAATACAGCTAAAATTATTAATGCTCAATTATTCATGCTGACACTATCTCCATCCCTCTTCCCCGCTCCCACCCAACTGACAAACTCAGCCAGCACTTTCAGCTGTGATGTTGTACTTAAGCCCACAGACAGGCCTAGAGCTAGCAATTAATAATTGAACACCAGTTCGTAATAATTACATGATAACTTTATTGACCAGACGCAGGGCAGAAGGTACAGTGTGTTCCGCTGTGATTATTGGAAATGAATGTTCTAGAGTGCAATAAAATAGTTATTCCTAAAATTTTGTTTTTATTGGGAGCAGAGAATTTAATGATATCTGTTGATTGTGGGAGATTTCCTACCAAGGCCTATTTATTTGAAGTGCCATTCATAGAATCATAGAGTTGGAAGGCCTGTTGTCTTTGTCCATGGAGTTTTCTTGGCAGTGATACTGGAGTGGCTTGCCAGTTCCTTCTCCAGGTGGATCACATTTAGTCTAAACTCTCTGCTATGACCTGTCCATCTTGGGTGGCCCTGCATGGCATAGCTCATAGCTTCCCTGAGTTATTCAAGCCCCTTTGCCATGACAAGGCAGTGATCCATGAAGGAAGCAACTGGCATGAGTTTGGCCAAACTGCGGGAAGCAGTTGAGGATAGGGGTGCCTGGCGTGCTCTGGTCCATGGGGTCACGAAGAGTCGGACACGACTGAACGACTGAACAACAACAACAAGGGACAGCTAGTCAAATGTCCTGCAAAGCAGGAATCTTTTACCCAACATGGGGCTCAAACCTACAATTCTGAGATTAAGAGTCTCATCCTCCACAGACCTTGCTACCCTAGGTTCAGAACCATTCTTTTTTATTATTATTGGTATCCGAGAGTGGTATCAGGTGCCATTGTGCTAAGGCCGGGAAGATGGCACTCACTGTGGACATTTGTATACAAATTGAACAAGGGCTGAGTATGTTCTTCAACTCAAGGTCCCTCAAAGTCGAAGGCTAGAGCTAAAAGTTGAAGCACAGAAAACCATTAAGGAGCAGAACTGTTGAACAGAAGGCCAAACTTCTATATCTAGCCAATCCAAAAGCTGCATGCGGCCTGCCAACCATGCACACCTTGGTTACTATGGCACCCAAAGAGGGTTCTGAAGCCTAAATATACATGGTGCAGGGTAAGCTTCCATTCTAGGTCCTAGCCTGGACCTATGAGGGTGCCAATTCCTAAGGGAAGAGGCGGTGTTGCTCCACTCTCATTCTACATCTGAGACCTCAGAATTACTCATTAGGAGCACCTCTACCTCTGGCCAGCCCTCTGACTGGCCATCATTATAAATGATGGAAACAGGCCTAGCTTTAAAACAGGCTTCCTCAACCTCGGCCCTCCAGATGTTTTGAGACTACAATTCCCATCATCCCTGACCACTGGTCCTGCTAGCTAGGGATCATGGGAGTTGTAGGTCAAAAGCATCTGGAGGGCCGAGGTTGAGGAAGCCTGCTTTAAATTATTTCTTGGAATATCTATGGGGGAACCCCCACAGCACTGTTCTTCAGTGCAGCCTATTAAGCTTGGGGGGGGGGGGAGTGAGCCGTAGTCAATAATTAGTAGTAAGTAGATTTAAACTCTGCAGCTGAAATAAAACTCTGGTGCCAAGTGTCTGGATCAGTAGATTTCAACTTGTATTTCAGGAAACCGTGGGGTTTCTCAGGGACATTTCCGAAGTTTTTCATTGTGAAGAGCGCTAATGATGGATAAGCATCCTTGAAAGGCAATCTGCCCATCACTGCTAATCTCTCCCAGCCCTGCACAGCTGTGTGTGTGTTGGATGTTTTCTTTGGTTAATTCCTAGTTTATACAGGCTAATAGTAAGGCCAAAAAGGCTCACTCAGGAGCTTGTGTGAATAAAATACGTGCTGAGGGATCCTTGCCTTCACTCTGAATTGTTTCTGCATCATTAGCTATTTGGACGCGGGTGGCGCTGTGGTCTAAACCACTGAGCCTAGGGCTTGCCGATCAGAAGGTCGGCGGTTCGAATCCCCGCGAAGGGGTGAGCTCCCATTATTCAGTCCCAGCTCCTGCCCACCTAGCAGTTCAAAAGCACGTCAAAGTGCAAGTAGATAAATAGGTACCGCTCTAGCAGAAAGCTAAACGGCGTTTCCGTGCACTGCTCTGGTTTGCTAGAAGCGGCTTAGTCATGCTGGCCACATGACCCGGAAGCTGTCTGCGGACAAACGGCGTCTCCCTCGCCCTATAAACTGAGATGAGCGCTGCAACCCCAGAGTCGTCTGCGACTGGACCTAACGGTCAGGGGTACCTTTACCTTTTAGGCAAACTCCGGCCCTCCAGATGTTTGGGACTACAATTCCCATCATCCCTAGCTAACAGGACCAGTGGTCAGGGATGATGGGAATTGTAGTCCCAAACATCTGGAGGGCCGGAGTTTGCCTATGCCTGTATTTGACAGTGTAGCAAAGCCAATTCAGAGTGAGGCCACTGCTTCCTGCCCTTGTTCTGAATGGATGTCTGGGAAGAAGCACTGGACTTACTTCTGAACTTATTCACAGCACAAAAATATCAGAAAGGCTTGTGCTTTTCCATAGGACATGGGTATGACATGTCCCAGAATCCTCTTCACTGTGCAGGAATTTCATGACTGACCTTCTGAGGTCTTTTGGAAAGCCTTCTGCCAGGGTATAAAGTTTGAAAAACATTGGTCTAAATCATGTGGAAAGCACTGGCAAATCATCGCTGAGAAGGCCTCTGTCTATTTCCCCGTTACATAATGTGGCAATTGTGTAATTGCAGATCACAGAGCACTAAATGTTGCAACTTCATTTCAAATACATTCACATCCTTGAGTAATGCTGAAGTCACCCCATGGCTAATCTTTACCATTTCCATAATGAAAATGTAATATTGTACGGAAAATATGAATATGATGAGGCATCCTCCTGAAACCGTAATGGCGTGAACACTGATTTACAGTAATGTTACAGCTAAAGCATGGAATCAAGAATCCAAATAAAATGTTTATAAATGCCATACATTAAACCCTCTGGTTTGTTATAAGGTAATAAACAGAAAAGCTTCCATCCAGCCATTTGTGGTTGTTAAATAAGATTCTTTGTGACTTGAGGAAACTGGAACACAATGAGGAATTATCAGTGCATTCTCCACTGAAGTCATCTACATGTGTTTATTTAATAAACAGAAGATGGCTTTATTATACACATTTGATTTCCATATGCAATCAGTGACTCATCTGTCACTTGTATCTAAGCAGGGTGCTTCGTACAAATCTGGAAATGAAAAATTCAGAGCAGGGTGCAGGAAACTCATTTAACGTCGAGTGCAGTCAAAATCAAGATTTCTTTATTTGTAGTAACAACGCTGTTAAATCAGAAAATTACTCTCCCTTTCTGCATGTCCTTCTTTCTTTACAATTCAGTTGTTTGATCATAAATTGTCGAGTGCAATGGCTTGTCTCCTCCACTTTCCACACTGGTCGAGACAGATTAAAAACTCCGGCACACCACCAACCACTCTCAGCATACCATTAGCATATATATGAGATTTGAGACATTTTCTAATATTCTCCAGCAGAACTCATCTGTCAGCCAGGTGATGAATTATAAAAACTCCTAGCTTGTTTAGAAAAGAGAGAAGGAGAGGGAGAGAGAAAGAGGAGGAGGAGGAGAAAACACATTGATCCCTCCTTATTCATTCATATTACCCAGCCACCTTTGCGTTTATTCTCATAACTATATATTCTTGAGGGCCACTCTGTTCTGCAACCACTAATCTAGGGTCTGGAGCAACCCATCCCCTCACCAAAAGTCCAGCAATATTATACAGTCAGCAACACTAACTGTAAGAGATTTACAAGCACGCTGGTGATATGAGGTCATCAGTTGGGGAGGATTGAGGAACAGATGCATTAATATTATCCAAACTTGATGTGATACAATTTAAGGAGCAATCTGTCCTAAGATGACTATGTGTAATGTGACTTTATACTTTTATGATGTAAAATTCCATGTGCAAAAATATAGATACGAGACTGATGGTGCAGTCATGTGCAACCATCTAAGACGCCATGTTCAAAACCAACTTGAAATTATCTCTCTCTGAAGAAAATATTGGTTTGGAACTCATTCTTATCTCTGTATTACTCATGGTGTAGTGATCACAGTGCCGTGCCATGCCATTGGCTGTCCAGAAATCTGGCAGAAATTCAGAATCCGGCCAGAAATTCAAAAGCCAGGCAGACAAAGCCAAGGGGACTGTTACTCAGAATTTACCCAAGCCTTTTGAAGCCCTGTCTGTTCAGAAAAACCAATAAGTTGTCCTTGGAGCAGCAAGCAAATGGAGGCCTCCTCTCCCTGATGCACCACAAGCTACAGTATTCAAAGTGGGGGCTCAGCTCTCAGAAACAGTTTTTCTGGGACGGCTGCAGTAGGTAAGGGAACTGATAAAAACTGGTTGTGTTGCCTTGAACAAACAGAAGATCTTTCCACTGCCACAAAGCCACAACTGAAAAGAACCCTAAGAAGCTGAGCTCTAACGTTCTTCTTCTTCTTTGGCGATCACTCACAGCTGAGTAAGATTGTCTTCCATAAACACGATTTTAACAATGAGTCTGTAAGTGACTGTGAAGGCCAATTCTGGATCCACACACCCTTCCACAGTGGGGACAATGGTTTCCAGGCAGGAGTTGATCACGGTGTGGATTTGCCAAGCATGCCTTCCACTTAGCACGTTTCTCCCTTGTGTGCTGAGTTCGAGTGTCCTCAAAGCCCATGACAAAGGTAAAGGCTGTTCTCCAATTGGAGCGCTCACAGGCAAGTGTTCCCCAATTGTTGGTGTTTACACTACTTTTTTATTTTAAAAAAATGCTTTGAGACAGTCTTAAAACCTCTTTTGTTGACCACCAGCTTTACGATTTCCATTTGTAAGTTTGGAATAGAGTAGTTGCTTTGGAAGACGATAATCAGGCATCCGCACAACATGACCAGTCCAACGAAGTTGATCTTGAAGAATCATCACTTCAACACTGGTGATCTTTGCTTCTCCCTGGCACAAATCTTGGCTATGTGCCTGTCGCGAGCACTTCCGCCCTGTACAGCCACCCCCGGACGTTTCACGGTCTATGAGTGCTGCACCAACGACAAACGGTCCCCAGCTGCAACCCACCAGACTGCTAGCTGGAACCTGCTTGCTTCATTTACCACAGACGAGGATATTGTCAACAAAGAAGTTGTTTATTGTGTACAAAAGCTTGTGGTTGCTGGTAAATAAAAGGATGTTCAATAAGCTTATAACGGTGGTCCTATACCGGCCTATTACCTCTAAATGATACCGGCCTATTACCTCTAACAGGTAACTAAATACCAATAACAACACGTTTCACAATCTGTTTATCCTCTCTGCTATCTTCCACCAATGCTACACCTCAGACTCTTAAACTTCCAGCTCTCACTCCTGACTCACGCTCCTCAACTAACTCAACTCTCCTTCTAACTCTCCACACTTCTAACTCCCTTACTGACCACAGGGAGGGGTGTTTTATACCCAGGCTGAGCCCGCCCCTAAGAAGAAGAAGAAGAAGAGTTTGGATTTGATACCCCACTTTATCACTACCCGAAGGAGTCTCAAAGCGGCTAACATTCTCCTTTCCCTTCCTCCCCCACAACAAACACTCTGTGAGGTGAGTGGGGCTGAGAGACTTCAGAGAAGTGTGACTAGCCCAAGGTCACCCAGCAGCTGCATGTGGAGGAGCGGGGATGCGAACCCAGTTCCCCAGATAACGAGTCTACCGCTCTTAACCACTACACCACACTGGCTCTAACTGTCACAAAATTTAACCCCTACCTGGCGTTGGGCTAGTTCTCCACAGTGCCCAAATCCAAGAAGTTATCCCCTTTCTTTCTCTCTCGACCCCAGTCTCCACCCACATCCGCTTTACGGGTGTAACAATATCGATCTACCTTACAGGATTATTAAAACCAATGCTGAAATAATGTATGTGTGTGAAGTGATTTTTTAACACTCCAGAGTGCTCCATAAATGTCTGAGTAGCAATTGGTATTCTGTACGTGCTCACATGGGCATGCCGTGCTGCAGTGCATGAAGTCGCCCCATTGCAATGGAAAGGAGACAGTCTACAGGCACAAGCTGTAGAACAGCTCTCCCTACTGAAATGAACAGGGAAACTATTCCAAGTGAAGAGATTCTCAGTGTGTTCCTGTAATGAATCAGATCTAAGTTAGGGGGTGTTCAGAAACCCACGGTGTTTTAGGAGTTAAAGGGCACCCCAGTTTGAGTGGCAGATACCCCTTGGGAGGCGGGACCTTCCGCTCTTTAAAAGGAGGGAGGAGCCGTTAGAGGTGTGAGTGGTGACTGGAAGAAGGGATGTGTGGGGCCAGGTTACGTTTAGGTTAGGTTAGGATCGTTGAAGATGTGTATATGTTGCTGAAAGAAAGAGTTTACACTGTTATGAAACTAAGCTTATGAACCATCACTGAAACCGTTATGTTCTGTAAGAAATAAAGACCTCTTATTGTTGAGCTAAGAAAATATCGTCGTTCATTTGGTCCAGCGAGTTATATAGGCTCTTGAGGAAGTGAACTCAGGGAAAGGACAAAACTAAACTGAAGGGGGATAGTTTGTGTCTTGGAGTTCCCTCAGGAGGGGCTAGCGGGCGGAAACCCTGGTATTGCCACAGAGTTGCTAAGAGGGCTTAGCTAACTGATATAGTGAGGGGATCTAATAAAGAGAGGCCCCGAACTGTAGGCAAAGGAGAGGTTAACCCCTGAAGCCCAGAGCAGAGGATATAACCGGCCACGGCCGCTGGACAGGAAAACTCCCGTTACTAAGAAATTCCCAGATTATTAATCAAAGGGAAGTGAAATAACAGACGGACCTCAGAGGGACAGGTGGGGTGCATTGTAATTTGACCCAGAACACCTGATTAAAAATTCACTTAGTAATGAGGGGAGAGTCTGAAGTGGAGGTTCGTCTCAGTTCCCATACTTGAAACCATACTAGAGATATTTGTCTGGACGCCCCATTTTATATTGTGCATGGTCCAAAGTGAGCACTTCAAAGCAACTGTTTTTACAGAAGGGAAAGTTAAATGCATGCTTACCTCTCTCCCCGAAATAAAAGGGGTGGATCCCTCTATTGTTTCAAATGTTGGCATTGTCTCAAGTGCATTGTGGTTGCTACTTCTGTCAGCAAATTAACAATTATCTCAGTGATAATTGAAAAGACTGATAAATTGGCCCTGGGGGACCAATGTGAGCAGGTCCTCAGCTACAATTTAGCACACTGAATCAATGCAGAGTATTATTTTAGTGGATTCAAAGGCTCAAATGAAGCAGTTTCTCTTCTGGCAAATCCATCCCAACATCATGGCATCACCGTGCCACCCTCACCAAAGCTTTGGGTTCTCGTGAGATCTCACAAGAGCCCCATGAGTTCTCGCCAGAACCCTGAAGCCACCATAACCGCTTCCCGTTGCTTCTCTGGTGGCAAGAGAGAGTGTGTCAATGGAGGCGCTCCTGAGCTGGCTACCTCAGTCTGACTCATGGCCCTGGTATAAGACTTAAGGACGAACCAAATATTCTCTAAGTTTACTTTGCCATTTAAAAAAAACAGTGATTTGAGAGATGAATCGCATGTACCTTTGGCCTCTTTTGTAGCTAATCCCTACTGTTCACAACCATTCCCTGCCACCATCTTTCCTACCGCCTTGCTAACCATTTCCCCTCTCTTTTTCATTTTCCTCAAGTGATCCTAGTCAAATGAGGATCATATACTGGTCTGTCAATCCAGCTGTTCATGCAGTGGGGAAAACACCTACTGCTCTAGCCAATCACAGATCACAACCCTTTTGTTGCTCTTTGACAGTGATCCATAGAAGGGCCTCTCTAGCCGTGCTGTAACATGAAAGTTCTGCTTAAGATCTCGGTTGTTTGGTCTTTCAAAGCTCTTATTTTCCTTTGTGATGAATTCATATTTGGTTACTTTGATAGAAAGTATTCAAATTCCTTTATGGCTGGTCTACACTGCACACAAAGCCGAATGGCCTGCTCACTGCTTCACGCTAAGTCCAAAAGCAAATACTCTTTTTCAACTGATGTACATTTCATCGGGGGCAGGGATAGGCAAAACCCTCCCAAGGCATTTTTTTTCTAGCTTTATTAAAATAATTCAGCTTCCCTTGAAGCCTCGGACCTTTTCATGGTTTGCCCAAACAGGAGCCTCCGGATTTGCTACCAAGTTTGCCTTCAGAAGAACTTGGGGTCAACACCAATTGGCAGTAAATAAATTCTTGTTGGAACAGACCCATCAAGTGATTTAGAATAACCACCTGCATGTCTGGCTGGGCTTTGATCCCACAAGGTACAAAGCCAGGCCCATCTGTGGAATGACTTTCAGATATAGTAGAAAAGGAAAGGTTTCAAGCTCTGCATCCAAGTCCTGGGTAGAAGGTCCATCAAACCAATGAAGGGTCAGACTCCATTTCTGAAGGGTCTCAGACCTCTTGCTAAGTGCTCTCAGAAACAGACTCTAGAGCTTAACCGAGCATTTATATACCCTAGTAGAGCACATATATACTCCCAGAGCCCTGGCCACACCCCACAAGTGGAGCTGCAGATAATTTAAAGGGACAGAACTATGGTCTCCAACTCTACATTAGGTTGACATTGAAACTGTCTCTGACTTCTTCACCAGGTACCAGCCTTCCACCTGCTGTGGAAGGAGGTAAGTATAGCAGGAGCATATACTGAGCAGAACTGCTTCGAGGATAGTTAAGGTGAGGAGGAGGAGGAGGAGGAGGAGGAGGAGGAGGAGGAGGAGGAGTCTACTGAAGGGTGAAATCTTGGGCAAGGGGCAGTTTGGATTTGCCAGTTAAAGCAGTTAGTATGTGTCATGGTGGGGGGAAGTGGGGAAAAGCAATTGCCTGATGGTCAGCACAAAGTCCCATTCCCTTTTCTGTTACCTTGCAGATCCTGGTCTCTTTCTCTTGGAATCTGCATTCTTAAAGGTTTGAATGCTTGTGCCAAAACAAAGTATTCAGGATGGGTAACTTCCTTTCCTTTTCAAAAAGGCTTTAGTGGAAGTTCTTCAATCTCTAACTCCAAGTGAGGCATGCCCAGGGGCAATCTGATATTCTGAAAAGACGGCCCTAGCTTATAGTCGGAATCTTAGAAGTCAACGAGAATGTGGGCTGGGCCCAGATCAGAACACTGCAGAAATCTTGTTCCATTATTTGCAGGAGAAGTGCTCAAAGGCTTTGTCCCTGGGGATGAGCACATCGTTCTATGCATGTGCTGCTCAATTTCCTACCAAATACAGCTCCAGAAGTGGCTCGCAATAATTAAAATCTGATAACAAATAACTATAAAGTGGCAATCAAATATGTTTCTTAAAGGACAGGGTTCTCTGCTGGACCTGAACACAGACATTGCAAAGAGATTCAGGGACCTCAGTGCTGTCTGCTAACAGTTGAAGAGAAAATATTCTCAACAGGAGCTGGGTGCAACCGTCATGTGGGGAGAACGGGGATTTTTTTTTTGGACAATAAATACTTTTTTAAAAAAAGATTTTATTATTTTCTACATTAAACAACAAATACATCAAACAAATACACAAAAACAATTAACAAAAGATAAAACAGAAAACAAACACATCAAACACATTAAAACAACATAAGAATAACAAAAAGAAACCTATACATACCTAAACCGGAACACCAAAAGAAAATCATTGTTTAATTCTAATTTCAATCTTCTTTGGGGGGACTTCCCCCGTTCTCTCAACTGCATTCAATATCAATATACTTTGGTAACTTTGTAACTATTTTCTTAACATTCACCACTATTCTTAATAATCATAAAGATACTAACTAACCATATATCATTCATTACTTAAACAACATATCCTTAGACATTTCTAAATATTTTAAACCATTCATAACATTACTTCTTGTGTACTATTTTCATCTAACATCAACTAGCTAAAGCCAATTAAACAAGCCAGTTCTGCTTCAAATATCTAACTTTTCACGATTTTTTAAATAGTCCTTAAATTTCTTCCAATCCTGTTGCACCTTCTCCTCCCTCTGGTCTCGGAGTCTCACGGTCAGTTCAGCGAGTTCCATAAAGTCCATTAACATTCATCTGCCATCAACAAAGAGAAGAGAACTCACCCTAAAACTAACCTACAGGTGGTATCTAACACCTAGAAAACTAGCGCTAATACGCCCAGGAACCTCACCAAAATGCTGGAGAGGGTGCACCTCCATAGGCACATACTTCCACATGTGGTGGGAGTGCCCCAAAATCCAAACATTCTGGACAACAACCACACGAGAAATATGTAAAATAACCAAGCAAGTGTTAGAAATCACCCCAGAATTGATCTTACTAAACATCTTCCAAGACAATAATGCCCACTTACAACACAAAGAACTCATAATCCATCTACTCTCAGCATCCAGAAACATCATAACCAGACACTGGAAAGACCTGTCAGGAGTAAACACGGACCAATGGTACCAAGCAGTATGGGAAACAGCCCTACTAGAAAAACTAACCAGTAAGCTGAAATTGACACGGGAACAAACTGAAGAAGACACCTTCACCCCAGTATGGTTCCCCTTCATCACATACACAGCCCAACAAGACAATGACAAAAATCTACCGGCAGCATACAAATCAATATGGCTAACCTGACCAAAAATACCCACCAACCCCACTCACACAGGAAACCAAAGATCACCACAGCCAACCACAAACGAACAACCACACCGCAAGCCAACTCCGACCTCTCTCACCGCCAAACGAGCATAAGCAAACAACAGAGAACCTACATAAACAATGCTGACACCAAACCCTATTCATATCAAGTAAAAAAGAAACACAGTCACCCCACCCCACCTACCTCCCTGTCCCACCCACCTCTTCCCCCTTCCCCCCTTTCTTTTCTAATGTCTCACCAACACTGACTTATAAAAATGTTATATGGAAAAACTTGAGAGAGACATTGTACTACCTTTGAAAATCTTTAATAAAAAATATTTTAAAAAAAAACACAAAAAAAAACATTCATCTGCCATGTCGGGATCTCTTCACCTTTCCAGTTTCTTGCAAGTGGACAATAAATACTTTTAAGTATCTTGAAGCTTTGAAGTTTCTTCTGCAACTTAACTACAGGGTTTCTTTCAGCAATGCAAAACTTCTGACTTTTTTCAATTTCTATTACTATACATTTATCTTCTTTGATTCCCAAGCCCCCTATCACAAGTGAAAATATGGGTGGTGTGTAACAGGTTATCCAACTCATTTCCATTTTCAGAGCATAACCAAGATTGTGCATATATAGTAAATGGTTTATTCAGAGGGATCGTCAAGATAACTTAAGAGTGTCTGATTTATTTAAAGTGGAGATTCAAACAGTATTCTGAGGAACAAGGAATTATTCAACAACAACAACAACAAAAAGTTCATTCAGCAATACTTTCCCCAGCTACCATGATATTTAGGGGGTATACAGCTTTTCCTATTTCAAGTACAGTACCACAAAAGAAACTCTGTGTCAACAGTTTCTTTTTCTTTTTTTCAAATTCTCTCTTTATTATTTAAAAACACACAAAAACACACAAAATAAACCTATACATCACATATATCAACTTCTTCAAATTTAAATATTTACATACATCCACCTTTACACACACACCTTCTCGTACCTCCAATTATCCTCATTGTATTTTGTAGAGTTGTATTTGTATAGCGTACAGTTATAATTTCTTTTTTATATTTCATTTTTTCCATCCTTAAATTTCTAATTACTTATTTGAGGGTTCAGTCTACATCTGCCACTAGGATTCCATTTATACCATTATTCCTTAAATATTCTTTAAATATCCTCCATTCTTTCCATACTTCTTGGGTCATTTGTCTTCTTATTTTACCCATTGTTTTGGCTAGTTGCAAGTATTCTAACATTAGGTTTTGCCAATCTACTATGGTTGGTGCAACTTTATTTTTCCAATTTCTTGCCACTAGCATTCTCGCTGCTGTTAAACCATACATACACAATACTCTTTCTGTTTTTTTGATCTCCTCTGGTAAAATACTTAACAGGAACATTTCTGGCCAGGTCAAACATTCTGGGAAGTTGCAATTAAAATTGAAAACATTTCCATGCAACAGTATTGACCAGATATTGCAAGTGTGTAATCTGATTTCAAAGCAGTCTCTGTTCCATAACCAACACCTTAAACCAGATCTAGATAATCTACCTCATCCAGGAGCCACCACACATTTTGTTGTTGTTGTTCAGTCGTTCAGTCGTGTCCGACTCTTCGTGACCCCATGGACCAGAGCACGCCACCACACATACAAACCCACAATTAGGAGCTAATGAGACTGGCCAGAAATTATAACACAATTTAGGCGTGGGTTAATAGATATCTCACCAGAGTCTTCCAGGCACAAGAGAACTATATCCTCTTGTAGAGAGAGGTTCACCATGGCACGATCCACTCAAGCAGCTCCTTCCCATAAACTTGTATACATTTAAGGACGGTCTTTAAAGGCCACACACATCCCCTTGGGCCTGAGATTCCCCCTACTCTGATGCTGAATACTTTGTCAGAGAGAATTGCTTTATTGCGACAAGATCCAGCCAAAGTTCGCCACTTATCATTTCCATTTATTTCAACAGTAGAAATTGAATCATCTGCTTAATTCTTTCATTAAGAATGAGTTAAAGATGCATTACCTTTGTGGGGATTGTGCTCCTGAACTTTACTAATTTTTGCGTTCTACCCAATAGTATCTTTTCTCGTTGAAAGGTAGTACCAACAAAACTGTGGCATAATCGCTGTGTTATTTAACACAGTATTAAACCGCAATGGCTGTTCATGTCTCTGTGACTCACATTATTTCAAACTGAACAGCAAACATGAAAAATAATATTATGTATCTAGTGTTTAAAAGCATCTTGAGAAAAAAAAAACCAGTTGACTTAATCTGTCTCTTGGCATTTATCCCTATTAAGTAGTCATATCATTTATAACAGTGCCAATAAAATTGATTTGATTGTATTTTCCCCCTGGAGAATTTTGTTCCGCTAAAAGAAGCCCATCATCCAATCATTCTGCTCAATTTAGCTTCAGAAAAGATAATTACCTCTTTTGATTTCACTTTCTGCCATGTCCATATGGGATAAAAAAAAATAAATACTAAAGTTGCAATCCAATACCGGGGAGCAAATCCTATTGATCTTGACGTCTACGTTGGCATGTATAGGATTGCACTATAAGGCACCAATTCCAGTCACGCTTGCTCAGAAAGCAAGTTTCACTGAAATCAATGGCAGCTCCTTCCAAATCAACATATCTAAAATTGTGGTGTTGTAGTGCAGAATTGTAGTGCAAAATGGATGCACTGGTTGTGATAGCGGTGGCTGGTTTCTGATACTCAGTATGTGATTGTTTGTTTGTTTGTTTTTAAGTAGCCAGAATATCACTCTCCTGGCACATGAGCAGACTCAGAGGAACCCCAATTTTTTCAGAGTACAAAAATAAATAAAGGAGGTCCTCCTCATCTCTGGAGAGGGGAATCCCCAAAACAATTCATTGTGGACTGCACATGCTCACTGGCCACAGCATGCTAGCTGGCTGTTTTAAAGGTGGAAAAGTGGGGCAAGGGGAACAAAAAGGAGTTGATGGATCCTGAGCAACAACACTCTGCACCACAATATTTTGTTGCCGCTCCTGTTTGTTGTCACTGTTGTTGCTTCAGTTGTTGTTTTTGTCACCATCACTGCACACCCTCCAACATTTCATGCATAAAAACAGAGCCACTTTGGTGCAGAATTAAGCACTCATGATCTAATTGGTACTGGTTCACAGAGGGACTTACCTAGTATTGACAAAACTATGAATGGACTGTGAACTGAACCCTAATTATGTGACCAGTTAATTTGCGTTTCAGAAGCAAGTTTCAGGATTATATGACGGAGCAGATGATATCATTATCCATTCATTTTCAAAGATGTTGTTACCTTGAAAATAATCAGTGTAAGTAAGAGCAGAAATCGGATAGGAAGTTTTCATCCAAGTTGGAATTCAGATCCTAGAACAAAGCTGTTTTGGTCCAAATTTGCTGTATCAAAATGAGGCGCTATAATTCAATCTTGAATATTTCCATGGAAGTGACTGCTATTGATTTTAATGGCCCTTTGAATTTCCCAGCAAGTGCATGGAATGCAGTTTGCATTGCAGGGAGCACAGCGGGCACTAAGAAGGTGCGATTCCTAATGCTGTGGCTCAGTTGTAGAGCATCTGCTTGGCATGCAGAAGTTCCCACATTCATTCCCTGAGAGAGACTCCTGCCTAAAACCATGGAAGAGCCTCTGCCAAACCGTGTAGACAATACTGAGCTAGATGGACCAAAGGTCTGACTTGGCATAAGACATAAGGTTTTCTATCTTCCTCCAGGATGCTCTCCCCAGCTGCCACTGCTGCTGCTCTGAGCAGAGGGTATCAAGGTGTCCCAGTGCTCAGAACTCTCAGAAACAATGGCTGTTGGACCTACATTGGCTCCCAGTACGTTTCCAAGCACAAATCAAAGTGTTGGTGCTGACCTTTAAAGCCCTAAACGGCCTCGGCCCAGTATACCTGAAGGAGCATCTCCACATCCACCCCCATTGTTCAGCCCAGACACAGAGGTCCAGCGCCGAGGGCCTTCTGGCGGTTCCCTCACTGCGAGAAATGAGGTTACAGGGAACCAGGCAGAGGGTAGTGGCGCTTGCCCTGTGGAACACCCTCCCATCAGATGTCAAGGAAATAAACAACTACCTGACTTTTATAAGGCATTTGAAGGCAACAATGTGTTGGGAAATTTTTATGTCTAATGTTTTATTGTGGTTTTTTGTATTTTATTGGTAGATGTCCAGAGTGGCTGGGGAAACCCAGCCAGATGGGCGAGGTATAAATAATAAATTATTGTTGTTATTATTATTACTCTAGCCATCGTCCTGCTGGTATCCTGTCTCACAGGTCCTGCATCAGCAGCTAGGGGCCAGTCACCACCTTCAAATGAGTTGCAAGTTTTATGCTTAGCAGCAGAAGTGCAAATTGGCCCTGTGACCACCCAGGGCTATGGGTGCCATGTAATGTGGGTTCCTGGTCCCTTCATGAGGAATTTTGTGGGTGCTCGGGCACAAAGGTCCCCAAGGAGTTGGCACCTATGCTAAGCAGTCAGATGGTGTCAGACAGTCTCTGTGAGACTGGGAACCCTCAGGTGGGCCAATGGCTAACTGGTGTGTCTCCTGGCTTAGTTCCTCTGAAAAGTGGTGGCAGCAAAGAGAGGTACTGGCAGAGGCGAATGATCTCTAGAGTTCTCTCCTCAGTGTACCAGGTGTTCCATCCTGTTGTTCTCAAATCAGATACTGCGTTTTCCCCTGTAGCCACCCATCTCACTTCAAACAGCAGTGACACTCAGAGGTGAGCAAATGGATGCAGAAAAACACACTCCCTCCCTAGTAGGGCAAACTCCAGAAGGTGGCAAGCTTGGGCACTTGCCAAGGTCGCACATCCAACAGAATGGCCACTACCCTAACGGTCCTGCCATTTCCACTTTGCAAAGGTGGCAGGACCCAGGGAAATGATGTAGAGGCCCCCCCAACACACACACACACACACACACACACACACACACAAAACAGGAGCCCCAAGGAGGAGATGGAGCCATTCCTCAATCTTTCCTTTATGCAGCCATTGGCACTGGGTTCTGCATCTCATCCTCACCCCTCAGGACACATCTCTGCCACCAGATTCCAATGTCTGGACCACATGCTTTTCAGCAGATCAAGAAAGACGCGAGGAGCATTTTCCTCAAAAGTCCCTGCAACTTGAAACCACGCTGCCTAAAATAAGCCGATGGCTGCAGAAAAAGTCACCAGCCCTTGAATTGGGTCCAGTGTACTCAGGGAGCAGGGCTTTCATCTTGACTCCAGAGTATACAGCTGAGACACTGCTGAGACCAGTTGCTTTTACCTTCTCAGCTGAAGGACTGGTAACAGCATTCCTTTAAATTTGCAAAAACAATCAACAAAATCAATACAAATTACAAAAAGAAAAGAAAATTAATTAAATTCATACATCACAGATTCCATTATGACTTCCAATTGCTCCAACGTGCTTCCTGGGTTACATTATCAACTGCACACAGCTAACTGCAGTCCTGAACCAATACTTGGTCATTGTCCAAGGTCCTGATCTTGCCTTATCTTAGAATCATAGAATTGTAGAGTTTGAGGGAACTCTGAGAGTCATCTAATCTAACCCCCTTCAGTGCAGAAATGCATTCACTGAGGTCTGTTGGTGAGGCTCTTAATTGTTTTCTGGTGGTGGCTAGGGCACTGCTGCTTGAGAGAGACACTTCGGAGAGTCTTATCTGTGGCCACAACCAAATTTTAAAACTTCCTACCTTGAGTGGCTCATCTGGCCTCCTCTCCCTCTATTTTCCATTTTCCATTTTTCTAAATCAGGCCAATATTTGACCTGCCAAGCTTTTCTCTCTCTTTCCTTTAAGGCCATATTCTTTCTTTTTAGACTGTTTTAGCTGCTGCTTTTGTCTTCATTTAACAACAACTGTTATTTGATTGTTGTTATTTTAATTTTGTTTTTGTCGAATGGGTGCATCTTGCTCCAAGTGCTATACATTCAGGGGAAGGGCTGGATGAAAAATGGTCTGAAAGAAATGAAATAAGTAAGGGAAACTGGAGTACGTGTCGTCATTATTTTGATTGAAAGCACTTGACTGCTTTCATGGCACACTAGAAGATCTGAGTTTAGCCCACAAGCATAGAATTGCTCTATCAGGTCAGTTGACCAAGAAAATTAGCCTCTATTTCCCCTTCCTTTTACAAGGCATTGCACGCCATTCTGCTTAACAATTCCTTTTCTTTTCTTTTAAGTATGAAAATGTTCACGGAGGAAGAAAAGGAAATACCCTTCCGGTCAAAACAGCCATTCTGGAGTGAATGTCTAGCTACCTGCCTGCCTACCAAGAGAAAGATTTCATGGTTTCGTTAATTAAATGAATGGGGGGGGGGGAGAGAATCCAGCGCAGTAGGCTGAATCCTACATAACAGCTTCGACTAATAAAAAGTAATAGACAATTTCCTGCATTCAATTCTTTTGAATACTATTATACAAGGTAATAGAGTTTGGGAAATGGAAGTCCTAGAAGCCTGTCAGAAGGAGCTTCCCTTCCACTTTATTTTTTTATTTTGTATTTTTTTTTTTATTAAATGACTAAGTGCAGCAGGCTGTGTCCTATCTCTCTCCCCTTGCATCTATTGGATTGTATTATTTTACATTTTGATTGAAATGATGTCACCAGCAGATAAAGGCTTGGCCAAGGCATTGTAATTGAATCAGCCGGAGTTGTTTATTCTAGTGATCTACAGCGATGCTGAGCTTGTCCTAACACAGCATACATAAAAGAGCTCCTCTTGTTTAACATGCGGCTGATTAGATCTATATATATTTTTAAAGGATCAAATTGAGGGAGGCTGAAGGCACCTGGAGCTGGGGTCTGTGTGTCCAGAGGGGCAGGGAAATGTTGGGGGAGGGCAAGGAGGAGGGGAGAGCGGAATTAAATGAAGGAGAGACACCATCTGTAAAATTCCCCATGTGTGACTGAAAGTTTTCAGTAAATAAATTTCACATGGCATCAGTACCAGATGCAAACAGATTTGATTGACAATATTTAAATGATGGTTAATGGGAGTTGGTACATTTTGAAAGTGCTATTTTATGCTCATTTCCTAAACCCAACCGCATCTGTGAGGTGGGGGGGGCACGGAGGTCGCCGGCTCAATTTAAAGGATAATATCTATCAGAGGAAATTTTTTGGAAGAATAGAGTCAAAACATGGGCATGATTATGGGCAAGGGGTACATAAATCTATAGTTCCATATTGAATTTTGGTGTACTGGATGTCTTGTTTTGCTGGATATTTTCAGGGCTGCAACGCACAAAAATAATATTTAGATACATTGCTCCGCCAACGTAGATTTATTGGCAATGGTGAGGTGCACATTTTACAAAGGCGAGTCCATGTGGCGGAGCTAAATATGGGACTATTACCCCTGTTTAGTACAAGCTCTAGATACATTTCTCAAATTCCTTTTGCTGGAGAAGCCTTGTGGATGACAATGGATTTCCTTCAGGGGCAAGTGTTTCAGGGCAACAACACTTATTTCAGCGCCCATTTTATCTCCTTGGTTCAGAGCCCCAGTGTTAGTTTAAGATAAATTGGTCAGCAGTTAAGTAGCTGGTCCCACTAGCAGAAGCCTGTGCGAGAACGTCTACTAGTGCAACAGGATTTCTACCCCCTCTCCTCCCCATGTGGACCCTGAGCTTGCCCCCCAAATTGGCTTGGGGGGGGGGTTAGGAGAACCCCCAGAACAGCATGCAGGATGGGAAGAGGGGGTATCATTCCATCTGGCAATCTGAAAGGCTGAAACAATTGCCACAGAGCTTTGTTGAATTCCTCCCATTGCATTCCTCTTTCACAAAGTTAATCCTTTTCCACCCCTTAGGAAGGAGGGGGAGTTGCGGGCATCACGAGCCCAGCACGTGCGCAGGGGATGATCACATCCCCTGCCATCACTGGCTGACCCCTGGGCGCGGTGCCCAGCGTGCTGGCCAACCGGCTCAGCCGCTGGGTGTGGCTGGCTCAATTTAAGCCAGCGCGCGACCAGGGCTCAGCCTGCTCCTTTTCCTGGCCCCTTCTGCGCGATTTCCCACCCTCCCACCCTCTAGGTAGCGCCCCTTAGTGTCCCATTAGGCAGGTGCTTTGACCTTGCTATGGACTACGGTTGGTCGCCGTTAAGGGGCCTGGTAGGACTTTTTTCCATTTGGCAAATTGGCTTCCGCCTGGTGGTTTTCGCCTACCTCGTAGCAACTCGTCACAACTTTGGTTTGGCGGTTAGGCATTGGATTATCCCCAGTTAGCATCTCGGTGGGGGGGGGGAGGTTCGGCCATCACCTCCCCCCAGGCTCTGAAGGGTACTTCAGTAAATGAGTCCGGGGGGGCGTGTCCCTGTCCGAAGCCACGGTGGGCGAGGGCCAAAGGCACGCCCCAGTCCGGTGATCACTGGGTGAGTCCCTAGCTGATGTGCAGCAGCAGGGTTTCTCACCCATCAGTGGTTAACCCTTCTCGGACTGCCAGCGCAACGTGCTGGAGTCGGATATTGTTAGTTAGTTCCAATGCCTAAGCCAATACCGCTCAACATCCGTAACCAATAAAGTTGTGGCCTTTTATGCCCATTAACCTTATTTTCAGTGTCCTGTGTCTTCATTTCACCACGGGAGGGATCGGGTATTGACACGCAATCTTAATTCTAATGGCAAATGCATTCTCCAAGCGCAGATCCTTACATAGACAAAATGGTATCGTAAATGCTCAATACAGAGGTGTCAGCAGGCTTGAGGGAGCCGTGTGTGTGTGTGTAGGGCAAAAAACCCAAAATGGAGAGAACCCAAAACAGCCCAATAAGGACCTACTAGGCTCAATGGTCATAGAATCCTCACTGACTGTTGGAAATGGTCATGGAATTGGGACTTCCGGCGAGTACGCCATTGCGGACGGTCGAGGGTCGTTTCGGCAGCGAAGCGACCCTGGCCTTCCCGGGGGTAGGAGTAGATTTGTGGAAATTACAATTAGAAAATGACTGGAAGTTAGAAATGGAGATGCTGGAAGATGACGGTTTGTTTCCCCTGGAGTTCTCTGCAAGAATATCTGCGGACTGTTTGCTGGTTTTTGGTTATAAAGAAAAAGAGGACATTCTGGACAATGATGGAAGGTGGTGCAGAGAAGCCGGGTGGGTGATCCCGAGATGGCGAAGGAAAATGGACAGAAGAGGGATAGGCTAAAATGTTTATTAAAAATGTATTAGGATGGCTTACCATGGTACCCTGAAATCGGTGTGTTAAGAAATTTCTGATTTGAATTATTGAAGGAATATTTGGATTGATTATTAGCAGCAGTTTTAGTAAAATAAGATGTTTAAGAATTGATTTTAGAAGAAGTAATTTGTATTGTGAAGTTATATTATATATTAAGAAATTACATTTGAATATCTAGATGGTAATGGATTTAAATTTCAAAGATGAGAAGTTAATAAAGTAAATTAGATTCGGAAGCATAGGAGAGAGAAAACGGGGGAAGTCCCCCAAGAAGATCTGAAACAAGTATTTTTTAAATTTGTGAAAGGAATGTTGGTGTTCCAGTATAGGTTTGTATTTTTGTATTGTTGTTATTCTTGTATTGATTGTTATATTTGTTGTTGTATGTTTTTTCTTGTGTGTGTATTTGTTTGTGTGGAAAACCAATAAAATCTCTGTAAAAAAAAAAAAGGAAATGGTCATGGAATCCTCACTGACTGGCAGAAAATTGGGGGAATGGAATGGAGTTTTCTGAAAGAGGGCAAAGGTGACTTGACGGAATTCTGGACATTTTGTTGCTGGCTGCACCTATTTGGCTGTGGCGGTGGTCCAAAGAGTTAAGCAATAAAAATTTCCCCTTCTCATGGGAGCAGAAATCACTCAAAATGTAATGCAGGTGAAATAAAGTAGGAATCTGAAAAACGAATAGAGAGGGTCAGGTTTGTCAGTGGCTGCTATCCATGATAACAAAATGGACCCTCCATGTACAAATGCAGTATGCTGATGAATACCAGGTGTGCAGAACAAAGAACAGGAGATGGGCACCCATCACATATCCTGTTTGCGAGTTGCCAGCGAAGGTGGAGTAGCATACGGCTAGCCACTGTTGGAAATCGGCTGTGAGACCAGATGGACTTTTGACTGATCTAGCAAAGTAGTAGACCTTCTGAAATTCAGCAGGTGCCGCTTGCAAACTGCCTGTAGCCTTGAAAGCTGTCGGTTTCTTAGCCTGCGATAGGCTAAGAAACTTAAGTAATTCAAAGTATGCATAATCGATAAATAAAGATAAATCCTGATTGTTCAAGTCACCGGGAGTGACTGAGATGTAGTGGCAACAGGTGTGTCTCTGCCATTTGTCACAGCCGTTATTGACAGCAATGCTTTGTCAGTACAACAAAATTGCTGTTCTATACGTGTGTCCTATAAATCAATAGATATGATTATCAATTAAGAAGACGTGTCCGGTTATAGCTTAGAAACAATGTCTGTGCAAAGGCACTTCCCTGGTGTCTCCTATAAGCAGGGATCATACTAAGGCCAGGGTCCAAACGCCAACGGAGCCCACATGGAACTGATTCCACATGCCCAATTTGGTGTTCCATAATTTCAGCAAGAGTCCAGCATGCCACATGCCAAAGTGCTTTTGATACAAGGGTGTGGTGTTTAGAGGGAGGGAAGAACCAAAACTTTCACTCTATGCCTAAAGTGGCTCTTGGGATTCCTGGTTTTGCGTTCATCTTTGGAATCATACATAGGAACCAAGTGCCCCAACTCTAGTGAGTTGCCTTCCACCCCACCCCTCAATATTTGTCCCCCCAGTATTCGTCTCCTGTCACCATGCAGGCTGGTGCAGCCTTCAGCTTTGTTGTTGTTCATTCATTCAGTCGTGTCCGACTCTTCTTGACCCCATGGACCAGAGTACGCCAGGCACGCCTATCCTCCACTGCCTCCCGCAGTTTGGCCAAACTCATGTTAGTAGCTTCGAGAACACTGTCCAACCATCTCATCCTCTGTCGTCCCCTTCTCCTTGTGCCCTCCATCTTTCCCAACATCAGAGTCTTTTCCAGGGAGTCTTCTCTTCTCATGAGGTGGCCAAAGTACTGGAGCCTCAACTTCAGGATCTGCCCATCCAGTGAGCACTCAGGGCTGATTTCTTTAAGGATGGATAGGTTTGATCTTCTTGCAGTCCATGGGACTCTCAAGAGTCTCCTCCAGCACCATAATTCAAAAGCATCAATTCTTCGGCAATCAGCCTTCTTTATGGTCCAGCTCTCACTTCCGTACATTACTACCGGGAAAACCATAGCTTTAACTATACGGACTTTTGTCGGCAAGGTGATGTCTTTGCTTTTTAAGATGCTGTCTAGGTTTGTCATTGCTTTTCTCCCAAGAAGCAGGCGTCTTCTAATTTCGTGACTGCTGTCACCATCTGCAGTGATCATGGAACCCAAGAAAGAACCCAAGAAAGCCAAAGTATACAAAGTTCAAACTTCTACTTTTTGTTCACGACTGAACAACAACAACAACAAAGATGAATTTGCATCCCATTAGTTTGAGACCAGAACAATATGCCTTTAAGTTTTTCCCCAAAAAATATATCTATATATGGAATACAATAAAACAGAGTTTGTTGGGAATGTTTCTCTGTACACATTCATCAGAAAACAATACAAAAAAAAATGCACTGGCTGGTGCAAAAGTTTTGTTTTTTACACAAAAATGGAAATGAGCTAGGAAAAATATGATTGAGGTGCACATTTAAATGTTAGGGGGAGTGCGGAGTTTCCATGCTGTTCTCTATTCCACCTGTGCACACACAAGCTCTTTATCTCTAAGGCAACATACATTCCATATGAGAAATGGGGTTGCCATGGTATCTACAGTTTAAAAAATATTGAATAGTAGATCTGAAAGAAACATAAAATTGATTTAACAAGTTGTCATGTAAGTTACTCTGGCCCATAAAAAATAATAATAACCAAACAACTTTTCATTTTATGAAATGGTTTATTTTTAAATATACATACAGGATGCTTAAAAATATATATATATTTTAGAGATACGTATTCCAGCTGTTATTAACTTTAACCTTGCCAATATACAACCACCCTGAATAGCAAGAAAACCTAGATAAATTTTTGAGCTCTGTATCTTAGTTTTGAAGATGGAGCGAGTATGATTAAGGTAAACTGCTGGGCCATTTGGGGAAGTTATTTATACAATGAAAGATGATGGACGCTTGTTAATAACACATGCTGCCACTGTGGGCCAGACTACACTGCATAAATTGCTCACTTCTTATACAGACTGAGGTGGCCCAGCCCATTTTGCCACCTGAGGCAAAATGGGGAGATCCCACTGCCACCCACCACCAAAGCTTTGCTTACCAGGGTCGTGCAGCGGCAGTAGCTTCTGGCAAGATCTCTCAGGAGTTCCACAAGATCTCCCGACATCTTGCTGAAAGCCACTACTACCACCTCTCCTCGCTTTTTCAGTAGTGGTGGCCGGGGGGGGGCACTCCTGGGGCCACCGCCCTGGGGGACTCCACCACCTGAGACGAATGCCTCAGGACGCCTCATGGGCGGGCCTGCAGACACAGCCAGGTGCTCTGTCATTATATTATGCCAGGCTGCGCCCAGGTCTTGCCATGACCCTCTTTGGGCCTTCAGCCCTGGACACATGGGGGCAAAAATGTGTAGCAGGATGGGATCCCTATATGCACACACACACCACACACACACCTCTGCACACTCTTGACCACACACGTCAGGTCAATCATCTGAAGAGGGTTGTGCCAACTTCCAGTGAGGTGTAGTGGTTAAGAGCGGTAGACTCGTAACCTGGTGAACCGGGTTCGCGTCTCCGCTCCTCCACATGCAGCTGCTGGGTGACCTTGGGCTAGTCACACTTCTCTGAAGTCTCTCAGCCCCACTCACCTCACAGAATGTTTGTTGGGGGGGGGGAAGGGAAAGGAGAATGTTAGCCGCTTTGAGACTCCTTCGAGTAGTGATAAAGCGGGATCTCAAATCCAAACTCTACTTCTTTTTCTTCCACTGAAAATATCCCAGATGTGTTGACCATAGCTGTCAACTTTCCCTTTTTTGTGGGAAATTGCCTTATTCCAGCGCCGTTTCCCATTGCAAAAAAAGGGAAAATTGACAGCTATGGCCATTTCCCAATGCAAAAAAAAGGAAGGTTGACAGCTCTGGTGTTGACTTTTTGAAAGCAAAAAGCATTTCTACCCTTAAAAAAAAACTCAAGACAACAAAAATGTAAGACAAATATGGTAAAATAAAATTTCAAAATGAGTAAAAGCTGCAAAACACACAATACAAAGCAGTTATTAAAACAATTGGCCGTCATCCTATAGTAAATACGATCCAAAATGACAAATTAAAAATTCTGTTTTCAATTGACTGGAGTACAAGAGTGTGGTGACTGGGGGATCTTCTTCAGAACATCGGCCTCAGTCTCACTGGAGAAACATCTTTGCCAGGCAAATCTACATAACTCTTTCTTGGAGTCCCTCCTTGGCTGGCCTGCCAAGACAGCAGCTCTCTTGTGGAACAACACTGCTTGCAAACTAGAGAAAGGAGAAGAAGAAGAAATAAAACCTTCTCCATGGATGGGATTCAAATGCATAATGAGCTTCCACGGGTGACAGGAATGACTCAGAGTTTAGCCAACTTTCGGGCACACTGAATAATCTTCCTTGATGAAGTATTTCAGTCATGACTGTCGTGATGGAACCCAGGAGAGAATAAGAATATGTTTCAGAGCAAGGCTCTCTATAATGAGAGAAGCCAGAAGAGAGGATAGATGCCTTGAAGCCCAGTGGGAGCATTGCTATGCAACTCTAAATAGCCTTACTCATGCAGAGGTATGAAGGTAATAGCCACAGTATTTTAAAAAAAAAAATTAAGGAAGGATAGTCACATTGAGAGGAAAAGAGAGATGGGGAAAGATTGCTGGATTGTGCCTTGCCATTCCTTTGGTTGCAGGACAGAAAGGTAGGTGAGAATTCTGCCTCTAGCTTGCTGGAGCATTGCAGACTGTCTCACCAGAGTGGTGCATGCTCTGGTTATCTCCCGCTTGGACTACTGCAATGCGCTCTACGTGGGGCTACCTTTGAAGGTGACCCGGAAATTGCAATTAATCCAGAATGCGGCAGCTAGACTGGTGACTGGAAGTGGCCGTCGGGACCACATAACACCGGTCCTGAGAGATCTACACTGGCTCCCAGTACGTTTCCGAGCACAATTCAAAGTGTTGGTGCTGACCTTTAAAGCCCTAAATGGCCTCGGTCCTGTATACCTGAAGGAGCGTCTCCACCCCCATCATTCAGCCCGGACACTGAGATCCAGTGCCGAGGGCCTTCTGGTGGCTCCCTCACTGTGAGAAGCAAAGCTACAGGGAACCAGGCAGAGGCCTTCTCGTAGTGGCGCCCCCCTGTGGAACGCCCTCCCATCACAGGTCAAGGAGATAAACAACTACCTGACATTCAGGAAAATACCTGAAGGCAGCCCTTTTCAGGGAAGTTTTTAATGTGTGATATTTTTGTATCTGATTTTGTTGGAAGCCGCCCAGAGTGGCTGGGGAAATCCAGCCAGATGGGCGGGGTACAAATTATTATTATTATTATTATTATTATTATTATTATTATTATTGGGAACTGCACTGATGGTAGCTTTGTAGATCCTGACAAAGCAGCGATAGTTTTATATGGTGACGATGATGATGATGATGATGATGATGATGATGATGATGAAGAGTTTGGATTTGATATCCTGCTTTATCACTACCCGAAGGAGTCTCAAAGCGGCTAACATTCTCCTTTCCCTTCCTCCCCCACAACAAACACTCTGTGAGGTGAGTGGGGCTGAAAGACTTCAGAGAAGTGTGCACTGGTGTGCTTTTGAACTGCTAGGTTGGCAGAAGATGAAACAGAGCAACAGAGCTCACCCCGTTGCATGGATTCGAACAGCCAACCTTCTGATGGCAAGCCCAAGAGGCTCAGTGGTTTAGACCACAGTGCCACCCACATCCGGCCTCTCCTGCTCATGCGCCATACTTCCTACAGCTGGGGTCCCTGAAGCAGAGTCTCACAAGTGTGCACAATCAGTGAAAGGTGAGAATGGACCCTATGCACACATAACTGTGTGCACACAATACTGGTACATGCAGCTGGGAACCCCAATGTGATCAGGGTTTTCAGCTGCAAGTACAGATCCTATGCAGCTTTAGCCAGACCCACAGAGCTTGAAGAAGAAGAAGAGTTTGGCTTTGATATCCCGCTTTATCACTACCTGAAGGAGTCTCAAAGTGGCTAACATTCTCCTTTCCCTTCCTCCCCCACAACAAACACTCTGTGAGGTGAGTGGGGCTGAGAGACTTCAGAGAAGTGTGACTAGCCCAAGGTCACCCAGCAGCTGCATGTGGGAGCGGAGACGCGAACCCGGTTCACCAGATTATGAGTCTACCGCTCTTAACCACTACACCACACTGGCTCTCAGTGATGTGGCTGAACTCTGCAAAGTAGTCAGAATCGTAATGTGATAAAGCAGTAATCCTCACAGTTTGTCCCTGATGACCACCTGCTAGATTCTAGTCTATTGGATTCTTCCAGGCTCTATGCGGATCCACCAGGTTCTGCTTGTCTCTGTCTCAATCTCCCAAGTTTGTCCCTGGTGCTGCTTTCCTTGGCTCCACCATCTGATCTCACCCCGCAGCCAGCATTTTTGTGAAATTGTCAGCTGGCTCCTGATGAAAGTCACACAGATTGCAATTCTTCGCAGAATAGCAATAATTTCATAGTCTTCTCTCTGGTGTGCCAGTTTTCTTTGTGTGAGAAATTATGGGACAGGTTTCAAGCTTATAATTCCTAGGAATTATACAGTATTCTCTGAATGTATAGATGGGTCCAAGCTCCTCCACCAATATATCCATCCACCAAGTGAACACTGATCCAAATTATAGCTGGCATACAAAGTGTTAAGGTTTATTGTGCAGATGCTACAAACCCTTGCATCATCATGCATAACATTTATATACCACTTTTGAGTGCCCAAAGCGCTTCACATGCATCTGTTGCTCCACCCACCTTGCTTCTGACTCCACCCACTTTTGTCCCTGGTCCCAGTCACCACTAGCAAACAACCCCCAGGTGTCTCCCCGTGAAGATGCAGCTCTCTGTCTGAATTTCCCCCTTCTGAACTAAGCTACAGCAACCCTGATTTACCTTTCAGGATACCGGCTCTTCTCTTCTCCCTTTAACCTTATCTACGTGAAAGTCTCACAACTGCCTATCACTATGGCAAATCTCTGTTGCCTTCTCAGCATGGAAAATAGTGCATGACAATCTGTGTGACAATGAGAATGCTCAGAGCTGGCCAACTGCTGGTACCCCAGCACCACTGTGGGGGTTTGGGGGGGGGCAGAGTCCACCAGATGACATTTTTCCAGGGACCTTCTCAAACCTCTGCATACTTCTCTGTATGAGAAGGCCGCTAAAAATATGGATACAAAATTAATGGGAGATGAGATCTTCCTGAGAACATCCATCCTCAAAGATCCTTGAAACCTTCATAATACTAGGAACCCCCACCCACCCACCCACAATTTGTCAAAATTCAAACCTTTCTATAAAAAGTATCTGAAGAAGTGTGCATGCACACGAAAGCTCATACCAAGAACAAACTCAGTTGGTCTCTAAGGTGCTACTGGAAAGAATTTTTGATTTTCCTTTCTATAAAAGGTTTTTAAAAAATGTTTTATATTTTTGCATTGTTTTCACCGGTTTTATGAGAAGCTTCAAGCTTTGGAGCAGGCTGGATATAAATAAGTAAATGAAGAAATAAAAACCTAAACAAACAAACAAACAAACAAAAGCATTTAGTCTGCTTGTGGAAGGCGGCCGTGCTTCTGATTATACATAGCATATTTGTGTGGGAGATGGGAGATCATCCCTCACCCCTCAGATTGTGCGTGCAGCATGGTAAGAAGAACAAAAGAGTTGCTAAAATACTGCTGTAAACAAAGAAAATGAGAGGGTGTATATCATAATTAAAATGTTACTCTTTTAATTAGTCATTTATTGCACTGAGATCTGGACATAAATATGCCAGTGAATCCTATCTGTAAATAATGAAAAGGCATGGATTTTTCCCCCCTATCAAGAAGGTTAATAGTTTAATTGTATACTGTTATTCTTACATTAAAAGCTGCATACCTGGTGAGCTTTATCGGGTAACAGGGACTTTTAAATGTGCCAATGTTTCTACCAAAGTAACACGGGTCAATTGCAAAAGGGATAACCATAATGATTAAATCATTAAAATTTTGTCTATGCTTCACAGAGCATAGAGAAAATTAACTTCCCACCAACCTCATTTTTCTGCTGAACATGAAATAATGATTTTCTGCCAGTATAATTACAAAGCTAACATCTGATAGAGTCAGCATCCAGGGGGGATTATCACATGCATGAGTATTAGACCTCATTACCAGCTTGACTGCAAAATTATTACATCTTGTAATTGGATGGTGAGATTTATATACAGATTGGCCGGGTTCTCTGTAAGATTGTAATTACAAGCTTCGATGGTTCGCTACTTATCACACGGTGCAGGAGGAGGCAAAAACAAGCAGAGGGAAGACCATTTCATTAAGCCATAACCCTATCAAGGGAGGAGCATTGTAACATCCCGGTATTTATTAGGCCAAACAGAGCTGTTTGCAGAAGGAGAGGCCATTTATTACTGCCTGACAAATGGGATTTCATTTATTTAACCTCGGCGAGATCTATTTCAGTAAAATGTACAAACGAGCCATCCATTTTATGATTCCAGAGTCAACGCCTCAATTATCTAAAGGCTAACTGACTGTTAAAGCACCCATCTGCTAGGGCAAATCCATTGATTTAATTTGCTTCATGCAACTGAATGATTCTTAGCCAGGGAGAGTGGAGGGGGGGGGGAGAGAGAGAGAGAGAGAGAGAGAGAGAGAGAGAGAGAGAGAGAGAGAGAGAGAGAGAGAGAGAGTGGAGGGAGGGGGCAGCTGGTGGTTTCGGAGAATGCAGAAGAGTGATTCCACATCCGTGTGCGGCGCATCTGTCTTCTGTGCATGTGCTTGTGTGCGTGCACACCGTTGCCTGTGTGGGTTTAATCCTTCGGCACAATGGAAGGAGGCGATCAATAGCGGCTTAAATTTTATGAGACAAGGAGTTAAGTTGTTCAGCTCGAGCCAGAACACCTTTGTTCTACCATAACAAGTAATCTCTGCGGTGGAATTAATATTGACAAGCTGGCTTCTTTGTAGCTAATTTTGTAGGCGCCTGAGCCAATCAGGAGGCTGGCAGTAATAGAGTTGTTATTAGACTTCATTATAAAGGCTGTGGATCAATGGCTACACTAGGAGGCAGAGAGGACACGTCGCAGCAGAATGCATATGTATGCTCAAGGAAATGAAATCCTTTTAATGCCCTTGTGATAATTTATTCCATATTTCTCTTTGACATTTCTAAAAAATACGCACATACACACACACACTCCCCAGTGAGTTTTTCAGCTTTATCAAAGCTAGAGGAATCTGACAGGGAGTGAGCAGTGACTGAGAAAATCAGACAGATACTGTTCTTTTGCTGTGCATTTTATTCTGAAGCACAATTCCTCAGATGCCGAGTGAACGTCCAGCAATTTAATCGAAGCTACATAGTCTGGTTTGGGTGAAACTCGGTCTGGTACTTCTAAGAATTGATGCTAAAGAGGACTCGCTTCAGAAATTACAGTATGGCATGCTCTGGACATGATTCCTTTGCCATGTCCCTTTCCAAATGACTAGCGGGAATCATGCTGCTGAGCACACCATCAAGCTAAGAATTAAGGCCTAAGTGTACATACCAAGTTCTATTCCTGTGGGTTTGACATCTTGAAAAATGAGAGGGTTGTAGTTGGTGTTGAAACCTGAAATGGGTTGTTGTGTTCTGTATATAGCAGCTGTTGTGGAAGGCTTAGAGGACATAGAAATCAAGAACTTTAAACGAGATCAGAACTAACACAGAAAGCTCCAGACAACTAAGTCTAGTGCCACCTAGTGATGAAACTAGATTATGACGCTATCCACACACCAAATTCCCATCTATCTCTAGGTATAAGTAGGTAGCTGTGTTGGTCTGCCGTAGTCGAAACGAAACAAAATAAAAAAATGCTTCCTGTAGCACCTTAGAGACCAACTCTGTTTGTTATTGGTATGAGCTTTCGTGTGCATGCACACGAAAGCTCATACCAATAACAAACAGAGTTGGTCTCTAAGGTGCTACAGGAAGCATTTTTTATTTTGTTCCTTCTATCTCTGTCACTGAAATATGCTTTTGTTATATACAGCACACACACCCCACCCATTCCTCTGAAAACAAATGCCAAAAAAAATTCATTTTCTGAACTGCAAGGTCCAAAAAAGACTTTATTCAAATAAATATTAATATAAGCTATAATATCCCTTTGGAAAATCATAATGCAGATATTATGTTCTCTGCCTACTAACATCCATTTTACCCCTCAAGAATCTTGCCCAAGAAGGCAAGATTGGAAACTGGATGGTGATTTCTTAGATTTTCTGAATCCAAGGAGGGTTTACACTGCCTCCTTCAAGCAGCCAGGGACCACCCCCTCTTGTAAAGAGGCATTGATCACCTCCCTAACCCAGCCAGCTGTTCCTGCTGGTTTTTTTCAGCGAAGAGGGGCAAGGGTCTGGAGCGCATGTGGTCGCCCTGACTGATCTGAGCCCCTTGTCCACATCCTCGAGCCTTACCAACTAAAACTCATCCAACGCAACAGGACTAGACTGTAATCTGGACCCCCCATGACATTCATCTGCTATAACAACAGAGTCAAGGTCTTGGTGATTGCAAGCTATTTTATCCTCAAAATGCTTTGCAAACAAGTCACAGCGAGCTACCACCTCCTTTGGGCCAGCCTGTAAAAGGCCCAGTACAACCCAGAAAAGACATGATGAGGATGCAATCGAGGCAACCAAGTATGCCTTCTTTTCTGCCTTCACTGCCACTAGGTAGGCTCAGTGATGAGCTGTCACTAGGGTTTAATTGCATTCAACTGGAGTTTTCCTCCACTCGTGTTTGAGCCGTCTTCCAGCTGATTTTCTCACCCTAAGCTCAGGAGTATACCAGGGAGCCCAATGGGCTCTGCTAAGTGGGAGAGAGCACTCAGAGGTAATTGTATCAACAGCCAGCGCCATTTGCATGCTCCAGAAGTCGGCCAGGGCTTTGACAAGAGGGCCAGTCATACCCGCCGGAAAATCCCGCAGAGACGTCCACAAACCCATTGGACCCATCAGCCTCTGAGGGCGGACCATCCTAATAGGTTTGCTCACTCTTCTGCAGAGGGGGAAAGGTGCCGAAAGGAATCACATTCATAAACAGGCAAAGCTCCTTTAACAGCCCATATATATATATATATAAAGGTAAAGGTAAAGGGACCCCTGACCATTAGGTCCAGTTGCGGATGACTCTGGGGTTGTGGCGCTCATCTTGCTTTATTGGCCGAGGGAGCCGGCGTACAACTTCCGGGTCATGTGGCCAGCATGACTAAGCCGCTTCTGGCGAACCAGAGCAGTGCACAGAAACACTGTTTACCTTCCCGCCTGAGCGGTACCTATTTATCTACTTGCATTTTGACGTGCTTTCGAACTGCTAGGTGGGCAGGAGCAGGGACCGAGCAACGGGAGCTCACCCCATTGCTGGGATTCAAACCGCCAACCTTCTAATCGGCAAGCCCTAGGCTCTGTGGTTTAGCCCACAGCGCCACCCACATCCCCTTCTCATATATATATATATATATATATATATATATATATATATATATATACATACATACACACACACACACACACACACAGATATACACATATATATACGTACACACACACACACCATTTATTAAGAATACAAGAATGCAAGGTTGTGGCTTAGGTACCTCTAGAATTCTGGATGCAATTCTTATCTCATCTTATTCATTGCAACCATCCAAATGAGCCCAGTGAATTAAGATTCAGTTCCTGCCATTCTTTTTATATGCTTGTACATTACATTGTTCAGGAAAACATGAACCGACATCACTCCTCAAGAGTCAATAACTTATTCTTTCACAATGTTCGGCACATTAACCTGGAGCATTTGTAAATGCATTTTCCATTGATCAGATACAAACTGTTTGCAGAGTATTTTATTACACCTCTCCCACAAAAAAACAGGAAAAAAAGATTCACCCATCGAGTCATCTTCTCATACCATGGAGGGAGTGTGTGTGTGTGTGTGTGTGTGTGTGTAAAACCAGTGCTTAATGGGCAGCACTACACTTTTAATACTGGGGGTGGAGTGCCAGTAGTACATATGATTGAGCACCCCCCAGAAAAATGGGAAATGTGGGGTTTGAAAACCTCCATCACTGCTTTTCCTGGTTGCATGAAAAATATTGACTCATTTATTTATTTACTTATGTATTTGATCTTTACAGTAATACTTCACCTTTAGGTAGCCCCTTTAGATAGCAGATCACATGGATAATGTTGTAATCCTTGAAGGGATGCAGCGACAATGTGTAAGGTAGGTGAGCATTTTTATCTATATATTGCAGATGAGAGCAGAGACTGAAGATGGGAAACAGCAGTTTTGCAGAAGGCCATCTACAGCTTCCAGTTTCATATCTCCGTCTCCAAGCTATTACGTGACATTATGCTGCACCAACTCTTACAACTAGTGATGGACAGGTGTGTGGATTTCAGTTTCTCATTTTTTCCAATCTTAAATTTGGTTTTCTCATTGGTCTATGAACTTTTTTAAAAAAAATCCACATGAAAATGTGCATGTATTTTGGGGCTCATTTCTCCTAACGTATGCCTTTCGACAAGCAATAGGGTGCCAGATTGGCCCTATACTATAGAGCAGGAATGTCCAACAGGTAGATCGTGATCTACCGGTAGATCACTGGACATCTGTGGTAGATCACCAGTAGATCAGTGGCTCCCCCCAAAGAAGCTAAAAAACTTTAGCTCCCCTAAAAAAAATCTCACCATCTTTGCCCTGCACCCCTAAAATGACCTGAACCACCAAAAACAGGGCTTACCTCCCTTTAGAAAGCTCAACACCACTTTCCTCTTCCCTAAAGAAGCTCAACAACTTTTACGTGAACCCCCCCAAAACAGGGCTTTCCTTCCTAAAAAAAAAAGCCCAACAACTTTGACCTGAACCCCCCAAAAGGGGGTAGATCACTGCCAGTTTTTAACTCTGTGAGTAGATCACAGTCTCTTGGAAGTTGGCCACTCCTGCTATAGAGACATAGGGCTCCACTACTGACACGTGATTCCCCAAGAGACCAATCAGAATAGGAAATCTAACACTGTATTTTGACTTAGAGGGCTAAAACCTCACCCTACTGGTCCACTGCAGATCACATGTGGGACTTCCAGAAAAGGACATCCAGTGACATCGCTAGATTTCATTTTCATGGTGGGACTTCTGTGATTAAACTTCAGGTGGCATCAATCAAACTAATTGTGCTATATATACTATAACATTGTATGGAGATTATGGATACCAATCTATATTTTAAGTCTGAAAGCTTGACCTCTATACATGTTTTAAAGGGGGCAAGAAAAGCTGTAAAATAAATAATTGCAATTTGATATTTCCAACTGAGAGTAGCTAGTGTGCATGTTTGCCCTACGGTTCTTCATTCCAGGTGCAGAGCTAAAAAGACACAGAACACTACAATGCAATATCTGCCTTGAAAACTGCAATTTGGGGTAGCAAGTTGGTGTGTGTGCATTGAGAATATACATTCTACATTTTACTGTTTGTAAAGTCCAGAACCCACTTTCAAGGAGTCTAAGAAACATGCAAAGGATATCATAACGCAATATCTAACGGTACCTTGATTATTGAGAAATCACAGTGAAACCTGGTTTGCAAAGCTTGTAAATGGCATCTCAACACCTGCCGCTTTCTTCAGTATGACTGATAACTGCAAAATGAGGTCTTTCGTTGAGCTTCACTCATTCATCTTTCATTTTCAAGTACACCACACCGTAAAGGTAAAGGGACCCCTGACCATCAGGTCCAGTCGTGTCCGACTCTGGGGTTGCGGCGCTCATCTCGCTCTATAGGCCTAGGGAGCCGGCGTTTGTCCGCAGACAGCTTCCGGGTCATGTGTCCAGCATGACTAAGCCGCTTCTAGAGAACCAGAGCAGTGCACAGAAACACCGTTTACCTTCCCGCTGGAGCAGTCCCTATTTATCTACTTGCACTTTGACGTGCTTTCGAACTGCTAGGTGGGCAGGAGCTGGGACCGAGCAATGGGAGCTCACCCCGTGGCAGGGATTCGAACTGCCAACCTTCTGAGCAGCAAGCCCTAGACTCTGTGGTTTAACCCACAGCGCCACCTGGGTCCCACCTTTGTTGTTGTTCAGTCGTTCAGTCGTGTCCGACTCTTCGTGACCCCATGGACCAGAGCACGCCAGGCACGCCTATCCTTCACTGCCTCTCGCAGTTTGGCCAAACTCATGTCCCACCTTAGCTCTATACGAATCTCTTTTAAACAAATCTAGGGGAAATTAGCTTGGTTTATTAATGTTAGCTATGAAGAATGTTTTGGGGGTGTAGATCTAGAGTTTATATTGTTCCTTTAAAAATACATCCATGGCTCCACTTTGCCCTTGTTTCTGACAAAACAGAACATAAATCTGATCATGAAGTCCAGATAAAATCACTGTTCACCTTATAGCTATAGTTCACAATCATAGTGGACAAGATCACATAGGGGATAAGGTCACAGAAACTCTTTGGTGTCTTCTACCCTGTGATATTATCAGGAGCTCAACCCTAAAGCAATAGAAACAGACTGATAAAAAAAAATAGAGGGGAAAGGGAACTGTGATAATAAATCAACTCAACTGCAGAGAATGTGCCAGGGAAAACAATATTGATTTTCCTCTTCCTCTTCTTCTTCTTTTTTTTACAAGTCGGTGCACAGATTTGTCAGACAAAAGAATAGAGATGTCAGACCCCACAGAGTCAAACACTAATATTAAGACAAAAAAGGAACTCCACTGCTTGGGTAGTGACAAAATTTGTGCCGAGCTGTGTTTATCAGTGGAAGGTGCAATATTTTATCATCTCCCACATACAGAATACTCCTATAATCTGTTATTAAATAATAAATGGGCATTTGTACCCCTTGCTTTCATCTGTAAAAAGTTTGCTAGGGTGAAGAATAGCAAGCAATGGGTGGGAAAGTCCAACGTGGCAGTGAAGCTGCTCTTGCCCGCTGAACAGAAAGATGTTTTAGTCTTCACCTGAGGGAGGTGACTTAGTGGTCATCAGCAGTGACCATGCATTTACCTCCCTGGGTGGTAGTGGTGCATGCATATAGTCTTTCCCAGAAAAAAAGAGACCTTCAGTTCCAAAATCATGGACAGATATAGAGTGGGACGGTAGTTAAAACAATATCAGGGAATATAAGGCATTCCAAACAACGTTGTTGTTGTTTTTCTGTGCCACTTAAAAGGAAATATAACAAGGGATTGAGGAATGAAGGCCTGAGCAAAAACAGGGGGGTGCATTGAACAAATAATTTCCCCCACCACAAAGTGTGCCGGTCTTACTTTCATTGGGTTTTCCACCCAGCAGGGCCACTGCAGAGACATGGCACCACACAGGGGCGTAGCAAGGCGGGGCGGGGGGAGGCCGCCCCGCGTTCCATAATGGAGGGGGTGACAAATTATCAAGGAAATTTTTTATCAAGGGAAATGTTTTTGTTGGGGGGGGGCAGAACCGTAGTGATTGGTCAGTTAATTAAGTATTTCTATTGTTGATCTAGGGGGAGTAGCTGCCCCCCATGGCTACTTCCGTGGGCATCAATAATTTGGCTGAACTGCAGAAAACAGATATTTCAAGTAGAGATGGGGGCTTGGAAGAGAAATTTGTTTCAGTTTGAGTTTAAATACCTGCTCCAAAGGTCTTATCTTACTATACTAGGGATTATATAGCTATATATGAAATTTCATGCATATTGGTTAATATCTTGATCCTCCTCCACCAAAATAGCTGTTCACTTGGCTGTTTTCCTATGTCATGAAGGCTGAAATTTCAGTTCAGTGGAGCACTTACTGTTCCTAACCCTGTGGAAAGCCATCTAATTAGACTTTAATTTGATTTTGAGATGTTTTGAGGAGGTAATTTAATTATTGTTTGATTTTATACCAATGTTATGTATCTGATGTTAGCCACCCTGAGCCCAACTTCAGCCAGGGAGGACGGGATATAAATAAGTTTTATTATTATTATTACTTGTTATTATTCCTTTGTAAGAAAATATGAAATAACGTAAAACCATTTTTGTGGAGGGGGGATCAATGGGGGGGTTTGACAAGAAAATTTCCGCACCGGGTACCACCTGACCTTCCCATGCCTTGGGGGGGGGGTTGACAATTTTTTTTTGCCCCGGGTACCAGTTTACCTTGCTACGCCCCTGGCACCACACACACACACATTCAAGTGCCCAGCATCCACATCACCTTGCATTCAGGCAGTAGCAATAGTGCACCTTTGTGGGTGACAGCCTGGGCAGCTTCCGAACCATTTTTTTGTTTGCTAGGAAAACAGCCCTTCTGCTTGCTAGTTGCAGGCAGAGCCAGTCAGAGGGTATTAAAGGCAGCTGAAGCTAGTTTGGAGCAAGAGCAACGCAAATGCAAGGAGCATTTCTCCCCACTCTGAACTGGCTTCGTTTGCCATCAGTGATGTTGCCATAGAAACAACTTTAATTGGCTGTGGGGCATTGCTGCTGTTACATTCCTCTCTTTGGACCTTCACGCACAATGTGGACAGAGGGAGCAGGACTAATGAGCGCAGACTGGCTATCCCCCTCGTGCACAAGCAATTTTCATTGCATGAAGGCAGTGTGCCTGAACAGGGCTTTTGAAATGTCTAGTTGTTTCAGTGAAGTATTCACGGACTTTTCTCACATCACTGCAGTTTTCATGGCGCTAGAGACCACCATATTTCTGGCAGGGGTTCTATGCTAATTTGCAGGCCAGCACTCTTATGGCTTCAGTATTTGTTCTGAACTTCAGAATTAGACAGAACGGAGATTAGAGTTTAAGTTGTTGTTGTTGTTGAAAGTAAAGGTAAAGGACCCCTGACAGTTAAGTCCAGTCGCAAACGACTCTGGGGTTGCAGCGCTCATCTCACTTTACTGGCCGAAGGAGCCGACGTTTGTCCGCTGACAGTTTTTCCAGGTCATGTGGCCAGCATGACTAAGCCGCTTCTGGTGAAACCAGAGCAGCGCACGGAAATGCCATTTACCTTTCTGCCGGAGCCGTACCTATTTATCTACTTGCACTTTTGACGTGCTGTCGAGCTGCTAGGTTGGCAGGAGTTGGGACCGAGCAACGGGAGCTCACCCCGTTGTGGGGATTCGAACCGCTGACCTTCTGATCGGCAAGCCCTAGGCTCTGTGGTATCGTGTCATATAAACAGCTTAGAGGGTGTATAAATCTGAGAGGTGTATAAATCTTTTTCCATAGGGGAATAAACAAAAAATAAGCTTCACCAACATTTTCAATGGAACATGGGTGAATTAACCTTTCAGTAATTCTTAAGAAAAATGTAAATGTGAATGTGCTATATTTAGGTTGCAATCCTATGCACATTTAACTGATTAAGTTCCATTGAACTTAATAGACCTGAGTAGTTATTTACACAATTGCCCGGTTAGTGAGCTAAGTGGTAGACAATACACTATTAGGAAGCTGAAGGGAAACCAGAAGAAATCACAGGCATAGAAGACAAAACAGAAATGAAAACCAGAAGAATCGTTTTACACGAGGAAAGGTTAAGCAAGCTGAAGCTAACTAATGAAAAATACTGCCATAGAGAATTTGTGGTCTCAGCAGCATAATAATACTTTCAGCATCTCTTTACCGGCCACATTTCAAGAGGGAGGATGGAGAACTGCAAGATGCATTAAATACACAGAGCTGAGGTATGCAGAGAGGATGGAGTAACACACTTCCTGAGTTGATCTGTACTTCCTGTCCGGCCGCTGTTTAAAGCACATGGCTAGGGCTTCCCTGGGTAGTTCAAACAGAAGAAGTTCTATTCTGTTGAAGCCCAGTGGAATGAATGGGGACTTTGGAAAGGCATACAGGAGTGCTCTTCTACAGCTCCCTTTCATTTCAATGTGGCTCCTGCAAGAAAATATTCTGTGCTCACAAGCCACAATTGTCTGCACACCAATGGACCGGTGGGTCCCCCACATACACAGGGTTTCCCATTGACTCTATCCAGCCTCTGTGCCACTTCCTGGCCACTCCCTTGCTCGCCAACCTATCCCTCCCACCAGGGCCAGATTTAGGTTTGATGAGGCCCTAAGCTACTGAAGGTAATGGGGCCCTTTATATGTCCAACAGTCCTTTGGCAACAACAAATTGTCGCTGTAGCAAAGCTACAGGGAACCAGGCAGAGGGCCTTCTCAGTAGTGGCGCCCGCCCTGTGGAATGCCCTCCCATTAGAGGTCAAAGAGATAAGCAACTACCTGACATTTAGAAAATACCTGAAGGCAGCCCTGTTTAGGGAAGTTTTTAATCTGTGACATTTTAATGTATTTTAACATTTGTTAGAAGCCACCCAGGGTGGCTGGGGAAGCCCAGCCAGATGGGCGGAGTACAAATAAATTATTATTATTATTATTATTATTATTATTATTATTATTATTATTATTTGCTATATGGTAATTTAAGGACCTAAAGCCATTTGCACATGCAGAATGTAGGCACCCTATATATAGAAATGAGCAAACCAGTGATATTTGAGGGAGCATGCTAGCAGGTGGGGCCCATTACTTACATCATAGGAGCCTACATAACACAAAGCACTGTGCTGTATGTAGGTTTTTTTAAAAAATTTATCTTATATTTTGGTAATGTACATCCAGGTTTTGGGGGACCCCCAAAAGAGTGGGGCCCTAAGCTATAGCTTGTTTATGTTATACGTAAATCCGGCACTGCCTCCCACTGGCTTTGCACCTTCCTCGACTGTGACTGCCGGACTGATGTGCCCTTGAACTCTGATAATGTTCATTTACAAACCGCTTGCTACGAAACATCTAAAGAGCAGCTTAGCAATTACACTTCAGCAATTTTAGCATAGACCCCCCCCCAAAAAAAAAAAACATTTAGAAAAACAATTTCATACATAAAAACAATTTCAAATCCAACACAGATACAAAATGGGACAAATATCTCTGCTTAAAAGGCTTGTTGAAAGGAAGGTATCAATTGGCGCTGAAAAGGCAATAGTGAAGGCACCTGCCTGGCGTTTAATGGGAGGGTAGGTGCTGGGTACATTAGAACCCCAATTCCTGCATAACGTGGCATGGAGAGCCAGTGTGGTGTAGTGGTTAAGAGCGGTAGACCCGTAATCTGGGGAACTGGGTTCGCGTCTCCGCTCCTCCACATGCAGCTGCTGGGTGACCTTGGGCTAGTCACACTTCTTTGAAGTCTCTCTGCCCCACTCACCTCACAGAGTGTTTGTTGTGGGGGAGGAAGGGAAAGGAGAATGTTAGCCGCTTTGAGACTCCTTCGGGTAGTGATAAAGCAGGATATCAAATCCAAACTCTTCTCAATGAGAAGGGAGCTGCAGGATGCCATCACCTGCACAGCAGAGTGATTGGCTCCCAGTACGTTTCTGAGCACAATTCAAAGTGTTGGTACTGACCTTTAAAGCCCTAACCCAGGGGTCCCCAAACTAAGGCCCGGGGACCGGATGCAGCCCAATCGCCTTCTAAATCAGGCCCGCATACAGTCCGGGAATCAGCGTGTTTTTACATGAGTAGAGTGTGTGCTTTTATTAAAAATGCATCTCTGGGTTATTTGTGGGGCATAGGAATTTGTTCACATTTTTTTTCAAAATATAGTCCGGCCCACCACAAGGTCTGAGGGACAGTGGACCGGACCCCTGCTGAAAAAGTTTGCTGACCCCTGCCCTAAATGGCCTCTGCCCAGTATCCCTGAAGGAGCGTCTCCACCCCCATCATTCAGCCCAGACACTGAGGTCCAGCTCCGAGGGCCTTCTGGCAGTTCCCTCCCTGCGAGAAGTGAGGTTACAGGGAACCAGACAGAGGGCCTTCTCGGTAGTGGCGCCCACCTTGTGGAACGCCCTCCCATCAGATGTCAAGGAAATAAACAACTATCTGACTTTTATAAGGCATCTGAAGGCAACCCTGTATTGGGAAATTTTTAATGTCTAATGTTTTACAATTTTTTATGTGCTGTAAGCCGCCCAGAGTGGCTGGGGAAACCCAGTCAGATGGGCGGGGTATTATTATTATTATTATTATTATTATTATTATTATTATTATTATTATTATTATTATTTACCATGAGTAAGGCCATTTGTATACAGTGCTATAGCTATAGAAATACTTCCCCCCAAAAAAGGAAATCAGTCTGATTATGATATATACAAAATAAATTATTCCAGGGTTCTGTTTTGCGGATATTTTCTACTGCACCTCTATTATATGTGAGTAGTAGCAGTAGTAGTAGTTTTTATATTACTAACAATTTGCTGCCCTTGAATGACATCTAAAATCAGCTACCTGAAGCAACCACCTCACTCTGCCTAATGGCAGGGCCAGCTGCCAGCAACTCAGTGCTTTTCTTCAATTTAGTTTGGAGGGGCTTATCCACAGTTTGCTGGGTTTTTAAAAAGGGGGGTGCATGTGTCTATCTTGATCCAAACAGCTTCATTCACAAGGGACAACAGTACCATCTCCCTGTCCTTGTTGAGGGCATGGCAGAACATTTGGTTCGCCGATCTTTTGTCTCTGAGACAGACTGGGTTTTTCAGAAGATGTTGGCTTCCAATGAGAAAGGAAACATGTAACAAAAGATGACAAGCTGGAGATGTTTGGAAATGTTGCCTTGTGAATGAGAGAGTCTGGCAAGGTCTGGTAGCACATCTGATACAACTCGGTTTTTTGGTAGCAGATGCTGAACTCTTAAAATCCCAGAACTATGTTTAAAATCAAAACAAGGTCTAGAATGGTTCCTAAAATTAAGGATACTCTTGAGGGGGGAAACCCTGCATTTGTTGCCAAGCACAACAGCAGTGTGGATAATTCAATGGACTTCCAGTGACCTCACCAGGAAAAGATGTTGTTGAAACTAATGGAAATTTCAGAAACGAATGGAAACATTTCTCTTGAAGATGACATGGTCCTGAAATTAAAATATTCATTTGAGAATGGTGCTACAGATTACCTCCATACCAAAGATGGGGAATTTGTAGCCCTTGTAGGTGGTTGGTTGGTTGGCTGGTTGGTTGGCTGGCTTAATTTATATATCAGCTTTCACCCAAGGATCACAGGGCAGTTTACAACTCTCATTTATTCCAACCAGCATGGCCATTGACTGGGGATGATGAGAGCTATAGCCATCAACATCTTGAGGACCACAGAGACCTGGTCTGTGCTCTACTAACTCAGTAGTTGGTGGATAGGATCTTTTCACACAGAGGTTTGCCCATAAATATACACTCAACAGGGTGTCACAACTATTTCTAGCATATGTTTCCAATCATATTTGTTTGCAATCACCTTTTACCTTTGTAGCTGCAGACTTTAAAGGCATGGTGCGAGGCTACTATTAGCTAAGAATTGGAAGAGCCAAGATTTACCAACTATAGATGAATGGCAAATGAAAATGTTGGACTCCGCCATCAGGGAGAAGAGACGGTGGAAGAAGATAGGAAGAAATTTAAATTATATTTGGGGAAAAATAATGTAATATTTATTAAAGCTTAGGGAATTAATTATAGGTTTTTTTGGAATTTACCCAGGAATTAGGTTAAAAATTAAACTGTTTTTGAAAGAAATTTTGGTTAAGATGGTAATTTGTTAGAAACTGCCAAAGAAGATTAGGGAACCGGGGGGAGTCACTTACTGATGTAAAGGAAAAAGTTACGTTATTGTAAGAAGAATCTTTTTTATGTCTTTTTGTGTTTTGCTTTGTTTTTCTTTCAAAATGAATAAAATAAAAATTTAAAATAAAAAAACCCAAGGCTTTCAGCAGCCACTGGAGAAGCAGTTTGTGTGATAGGCACTCGATTGCTGGGAGCCACTTGGCATAACTATTAATTACCCTGGAAAGATCTCAGCATTGACACTAAGAGTAAAATGTATTTGTTTGTGCAAGTGTAGGTGGGTTCACTCACACATGTGCACTTGATTTATGATTATCATTCCCTTGTGCAGTGCTGCAGCTCACTTGCAGAAAAAAAAGACAATTTATATCCTTTCAGGGTTTGTTTGGGTTGTTTTTTTTTACACCCAAAGAGTCTTTAGATTTGCTTTGAATCAGCATCAGCCTAGCCTCCATTCATTGCTCTGAAAAGGGGAGAAATGGCAGCAGGACGACCCCGACACTCCTCACTGCAAAATGACAACCGATATTTGAAATGCAGAAATAATTTAAGGAGGTTTAAAAAAGTGAATCCACCTTTTGAATGGCTGTCGTTCCTTAGATAAGCAGGAAACTCTTTTGGCTCACAGCGTAGTGTGAAAATAAGTTCTCTTCCATTTGCAAACAACTTCTATGCACAAAATGCTTTTCATATGAATGATCAAGGCTGCAATCCTGTGTACAGGCCATTTCTCGTAAGGCCTGTTTCTGCATTAACTCTGTGGCATCTTTTGGAGTGGTTTATTTGCCTGTGATGTCATTTAAATGTGTGTTTTTGAATGTATTTTCTCTCCAAATATTTATATAAGTTTCTGAGTGTATTCACTCTCGCAGTATTTCAAAATGTGTTTTTTTAAAAAAAAATAAAGAAACATATGCATTTCTAAATGCATTTGGCCTCAAAAGACCCATTTTAAAATGCATCTTGATGCCTGTTTGGGGGCTAGGCCTGCATTATACTTGGAGGAGAGCAATTCCATGAAGTGTGTGTAAGTTGGGTCATATCAGAATTCACAAATCCTGAATTCCTCCAACATCCGTTGTGTACTGTATGCCATTGAAAGTGCCCCAGAAACCTTTGCAGGTGCTCAAAGAGCCTCTGTCACACATGCAGGTGTTCCTAGACAGGCGAATCAATATGGCAGCCGCTGTCACCTCAGGTAAAACAGGTTTTGCCAGCTTCTGAAGTGATACAAAAAACTTTCACTCCCCCCTTGCTTACCAGAAACAAAATGGGAATGACTGTACACACCTCAAGCAGAAACCTTTTCTTCAAAATACCTGCTCAGCGATCATCTGTCTGTCTCCAGCCTGGCAGAGTTTCGCAAGTATTGGACCAGGATATAAACAATAATAATAGTATTTTTTTATATAAAAAAAAACTTCGCTTTCACAGCCGTTTGGTGCTTTGCTCTCATCTAAGAAGCTGCCAATTTCTCTTCACCTCAGAAACCTTTGCAATTTCAAGGCTGAGACCTCAGCAGTATAAGTTAAGTTATATGCGCTGTAGGAAAAAGGGCTTTCTTGTCAGAAATAATAGCCAGGCTTAAGCTCCTGCCTTGAATGTCTCCCACCGCAACATTAATTATTGACAAATAGCCTAAGCCAAAGAAATTCACTTCTTAGGACCGGCCACAATTTGACCGCTGTGCCAGCAGCGCAGGGACAGGAAAGCAACCCTTTCAGGTCTAGCATGCACAGCTTATAGAATCATAGAATCATAGAGTTGGAAGAGACCCCAAGGGCCATCCAGTCCAACCCCCTGCCAAGCAGGAAACACCATCAAAGCATTCCTGACAGATGGCTGTCAAGCCTCTGCTTCAAGACCTCCAAAGAAGGAGACTCCACCACACTCCCTGGCAGCAAATTCCACTGTCGAACAGCTCTTACTGTCAGGAAGTTCTTCCTAATGTTTAGGTGGAATCTTCTTTCTTGTAGTTTGAATCCATTGCCCCGTGTCCGCTTCTCTGGAGCAGCAGAAAGCAACCTTTCTCCCTCCTCTATATGACATCCTTTTATATATTTGAACATTTCCATCATATCACCCCTTAACCTTCTCTTATCCAGGCTAAACATACCCAGCTCCCTAAGCCGTTCCTCATAAGGCATTGTTTCCAGGCCTTTGACCATTTTGGTTGCCCTCCTCTGGACACGTTTCAGCTTGTCAATATCCTTCTTGAACTGTGGTGCCCAGAACTGGACACAGTATTCCAGGTGAGGTCTGACCAGAGCGGAATACAGTGGTACTATTACTTCCCTTGATCTAGATGCTATACTCCTATTGATGCAGTCCAGAATTGCATTGGCTTTTTTAGCTGCTGCATCACACTGTTGACTCATGTCAAGTTTATGGTCTACGTCTACCAAGACTCCTAGATCCTTTTCACATGTACTGCTCTCAAGCCAGGTGTCACCCATCCTGTATTTGTGCCTTTCATTTTTTTATTTATTTTTTTTGCCCAAGTGTAGTACTTTACATTTCTTTGTACATCATTATCAGCACCAGAAACTTAGCTCAGTTGTTAATTGGTAGCCAGTGCAATTCTTTCAGAGCAACGTAACCCCAGTGAACAGCCAAGCCGCCGCATTTTGCACTAGCTGCAGCTTCTAGGTCAAAGACATTGCAGCAAGCCAGTCTGGAGGTTAAAGGTAAAGGTACCTCTGACCATTAGGTCCAGCCGCACATGACTCTGGGGTTGCAGTGCTCCTCTCATTCTATAGGCCGAGGGGGCCAGCATTTGTCTGCAGCCAGCTTCCAGGTCATGTGGCCAGCATGACTAAGCCGCTTCTAGCGAACCAGAGCAGCGCACGGAAACGTTACTGGGGGTTACCAGCAGCAAATAGACAACAGTGGTCTGGATATCCAGGTTCAGAAATGGTCATAGCTGTCTTACCAACTGATAAAAACACTCCTAACCACTAAGGTCACGTGGGCCCCTACTGAGGGACATAGGTCCAGGAGGGCCCCCAGACTATGAACTTGATCCTTCAGGAGGAGTATGACTCCATCCAAGGCAAGCAATTGACCAATTATCCAGAACCACCTGTTCACAATGGCTCCACCTTGCTAGGATTCAGAGTCAGTTTCTTGGCCCTCATCCAGCCCACCGCTGAGTTGATGGGGTTGCCATTTCTGATCTTAACCTGCACAATCAGCTGCATGCCTAGTGTCACCCTCACTTTGTTACAGAAACACTCTGCAGGTCTCAAAAGCTTTTTGCTCTTTAAACTCAAGAGGTGAGAATCAACTAGGGCTTCTGCTAGTGCAGGGAAGGGGGTTCCCCTCACCTCTCCATGTGTACTCCACTCTCATATTTGGTCAGGGGGTCAGGAGAGCAGATAGCAGATTGTTATGTTGGGCAAGCAGAAAAGGTACTGGCAGAGTGATCTAGTGATCTACTTAGTGCTGCATTGAATTCCAAAGAACTGTTATTTCAGTAACCTGACAAGTCAGGATCTACCTGCTGATTCCACCCAGGTCCAACCCAGTTAAAAATCCAGCCATCTCCCCTACCCAAAACTAATTGAATCCCCGACACCGAGACCCCTTTAAAAATGGGAACCTGCTCTACAGGAGGAGTAAAGAAAGGAGGAAGGCGAAAGTCACACTTGAAGCGACGAGTGCTGGATCCTCTGAAAGCCCCATGAGAAATTCAAGTTTGGTGGGAGGAAGAAGGATGTAGCTCTGGATTCCTGGGGGATCAAGTTCCACCATGAGAAGCTGAAAGAACAAGGGCCTGTTCACTTGCTGACTTGAGGTATTTGTTCATGCATGTTCCCCAGAGAGATAGCTCATCTGGTTAGAGAATGGCGCTGATATCACCAAGGTCGCAGGATTGATCCCCATATGGGACAGCTGCATATTCTTGCATTGTGGGGGGTTGAACTAGATGATCCTTAGTGTCCCTTCCAACTCTACAATTCTATGCTTCTTTGACAGCAAAACTCCGCAGCAGGTCTCTAATAGAAGCAGAGTCTGTGCAGTTCAGGACCACTGCCACTGCTACCCTAGGCTTCTGAGATTTCACCAAACACCAAATCTCCACAGCCATGAAGCTCACTGGGTGACTTTGGGCCAGTCATTCATTCTCAGCATACCCCGCAGGGTTGTTGTGAGGATAAAATGGAGTGGAGGAGATGAATGTACGCCACCTTGGGGGAAGGCAGGATATAAATGCAACAAACAAACAAAATATATAACTCTGCAACGGCAAGAAACAGAAACCCCCCTTTTTCTTTAAAATGCCCAGGTAATAAACGCTCAAGTAATCTGCTTACGAACCATACTCAGAGCTCAGGTTACATGATTTGAGGGGGGAAATACGTGTTGGCTCAGCCATGTTCCCTTCCGTGACACATCAGTTTTAATTTGGAGACAGCTCCAATAGAGCCTCATTTTCTTCTTCTTCTTTCTTCTCCTTATGTGTTTCCCCTCATCTTCCCATGATGAAGACAGAGGAAGGAGGGGATGTATTTGGTATAATGAAATGGCAGGCCAAAGGGGGGGGGGGAATTAAAGAATTGGAATCGGTAGCCAGATGCTGCCAATTCAAAAGGGGGAGTTGCCATAATAAACTCAGACAGAGACTCTCTAAGAATCCGCTCCCTTTAGTATGAGCCACTAATCTGATCAAAAAGACCAAACAGGAGTCTGATTTCCCAGCTGGGGACTGCTTGGCTAGCTGTTAATAATTTTCACACCAGGGAAGCATAAAAAAGCCCTTCTCGAGTTAAGAGTGTTTTGCTTTTTATTTTAAGAAGGGATCTCCAGTTCCCCCTCACCTCAGGCATCCGCTCGCACCCAGCGCAAACATTCCTCCACATTTTCACAGCCTCTATCCAAAGGCAGACAAGACCACCGGCAGCAGCATCAAATTACTTTGCCATCTCTATTCCCCACCCCACCCCTGATTTTCTTTTTTCTTTTTCAGAATCCCACACTAGTACCGGCTGCTCTGGGGAGGTAGAGGGGAAGGCTGAGAAAATGGCAAGGCATTAAAATGATTCCTCTAAAACAAAACAGGTCACATTACCTGCTCTGTTTTTTCCTAATCAGCTGGAACAGATTGAGGCATTTGGGGGACCTGCTTTTACATCCTGTCCCTCGTCCCTCCCCAAGCACACACACACAAAAAAGGTTTCATTCCAGCTCCCAACATTCTTCACGTTTGAGTAACTGTAGAAACACAGTGGCCCCTTTACTGTTTTTAACAGGCCATTTTTATATTGCCAAGCCAGCAGGACGACCGTTCTAGGGGGGGGGGAGTTTAATGTAAAAGAGATTAAGGAACAGGTTAAAGCTGAAATGCTTTAAAACAGCATTTTCCTCTCGGGCTGATATTTTAAAAACAAAACAGGGGGCGGCACTCAACTAAGTTTTGCTCAGAGTGTAGCCACGGAAATTGACAAATAAGACAAATTTCAGGTCCATATTGTCTCCCTGCTTATTTAACTTATATGCAGAATTCATCATGCGAAAGGCTGGACTGGATGAATCCCGAGCCGGAATTAAGATTGCCGGAAAAAATATCAACAACCTCAGATATGCTGATGATACTACCTTGATGGCAGAAAGTGAGGAAGAATTAAAGAACCTTTTAATGAGGGTGAAAGAAGAGAGCGCAAAATATGGTCTGAAGCTCAACATCAAAAAAACTAAGATCATGGCCACTGGTCCCATCACCTCCTGGCAAATAGAAGGGGAAGAAATGGAGGCAGTGAGAGATTTCACTTTCTTGGGTTCCATGATCACTGCAGATGGTGACAGCAGTCACGAAATTAGAAGACGCCTGCTTCTTGGGAGAAAAGCAATGACAAACCTAGACAGCATCTTAAAAAGCAAAGACATCACCTTGCCGACAAAGGTCCATATAGTTAAAGCTATGGTTTTCCCAGTAGTAATGTACGGAAGTGAGAGCTGGACCATAAAGAAGGCTGATCGCCGAAGAATTGATGCTTTTGAATTATGGTGCTGGAGGAGACTCTTGAGAGTCCCATGGACTGCAAGAAGATCAAACCTATCCATTCTCAAAGAAATCAGCCCTGAGTGCTCACTAGAAGGACAGATCCTGAAGTTGAGGCTCCAGTACTTTGGCCACCTCATGAGAAGAGAAGACTCCCTAGAAAAGACCCTGATGTTGGGAAAGATGGAGGGCACAAGGAGAAGGGGACGACAGAGGATGAGATGGTTGGACAGTGTTCTCGAAGCTACTAACATGAGTTTGGCCAAACTGCGAGAGGCAGTGAAGGATAAGCGTGCCTGGCGTGCTCTGGTCCATGGGGTCACGAAGAGTCGGACACGACTGAACGACTGAACAACAACAACAGGTCCATTAACTACAATGGGTCTACTCTGAGTAAACTTAGTTAACTACCACTCATAACTCTTTGTTCAGAGTAGGAGTTCATATTTTTGCCTGCTTGACCAGTGGGGTGTGGCAAAAAACAAATCAATAGATTGTACAGCATCCAATTAATAATATTTTATGGTTGGATAAGTACCAAATCCTTTCGCAGCAAGTAGCACAGATAGTACAAAATACATGTTAAAGAAACTTGTTTTCTGCCTGCAGCAGTTCTACTAAACTAAACTACTAGTCCACCTGTGTTTCTATTTCAATGTGAGCAATTATTTCTAATTTTAGCCTTGTGTGTGATATCCAAATCTACAGGAGCAGCCAGCATCAGTTAAGTTCAAAGGAGAACCATATAGTATCCCTACTCAGTCGGGACCATCTTTTCCCATCCCAAATCCACCAGCATTTTCCAAGTCCATAGGCATTCATGTGCTATCTACCACACTGCTATAAACGTGCACAATTTCCCTTTCATTAAATGTGTGTCGTTTGTGAACTTAAAAAAGAAGGATGTGATCAAATTCACTTGATTGACTTCCATTCCTGACCACAGATCAACATGCAAACAACAGCACCTTCTGCTTCCTTTTCCATTCCCATCATTATTGTGTGACATCCCTAGTTTTGGGGTAGGGATAAGACATGAAGCAGACACAGGAGTATGGGAGAAAGGTGAAACAGAATCCCAGTGCAGCCACCACATGTATGATAGGAAAACCAAAAAGACTAAATTGCTCAAGCACAGGCAGAAAATCCCATCCATGCTGAAGAAGCAAATGTGACAGTCAAAGATGCGCTTTTCTTTTTAGCAATACTTAGAATATAATTCTATATACTGTATAGAACTATATCTATACCGTATAGAACTATATACTGTATTAGAACTAGCCTGTATTTAGTTCTAATGATATTAGCTCTGTGCAGATGTTCTGAGCTGTGCATAATCACCACGCAAACGGGATCGGTATTGTGTATGTGTTGACCAGGCTTTGTGCACAGAGCTTCCGCACATAAAAGCTGGACATGCGCAGCCTCTGAGCACTTTGATCCTTTATCTGAATGTTTGCATGGAAGCTGGGGGCAAGCCAGCAGGGCCGATCCCAACTCCCCCCCCCCCCGCCGCCGCTGCCGCCGCCCATATGTTGCACAGATCTACTATCGTTCCTATAAATGGATGAGACCCATGCTGTGTAATATCCTTCCCTTGGAAATATGGCAGGCACTTGTGATAATGGTATTCCACCACTTATTGGACATTCTGGATATCTGTGCTTTTAGTAATTTGCTGTTCTTACTGTACTGATTTTATTCCATAAATTGCCTTGTCATTTTACAATGAAAGGGACGTTATTAATAATACAGAGTGATGCCAATAACAGTATATAGGACTCTTCTTCTTGTTGTTGTTGTTTAGTTGTTTAGTCGTGTCTGACTCTTCGTGACCCCATGGACCAGAGCACGCCAGGAACTCCTGTCTTCCACTGCCTCCCGCAGTTTGGTCAGACTCACATTGGTAGCTTCAAGAACACTGTCCAACCATCTCATCTTCTGTCGTCCCCTTCTCCTTGTGCCCCCAATCTTTCCCAACATCAGGGTCTTTTCCAGTCTTCTCTTCTCATGAGGTAGCCAAAGTATTGGAGCCTCATCTTCAGGATCTGTCCTTCCAGTGAACACTCAGGGCTGATTTCCTTCAGAATGGATAGGTTTGATCTTCTTGCAGTCCATGGGACTCTCAAGAGTCTCCTCCAGCACCATAATTCAAAAGCATCAATTCTTCGGCGATCAGCCTTCTTTATGGTCCAGCTCTCACTTCCATACATCACTAGTTACCGGTACTTATTGCCAAACATTATAGGATCAGAGAAGATCAGAGATGTCTGTCACCCTACTTGTGAGCTTCTCTAAAGCATTTGCTGGAGAAAGCATGGTGGCCAGGAGTCAGTGGTTCTCAATGCGTGTGGCAGGAAGGTTCAAGGAAAATCAAAGCCAGTGTGGTGTAGTGGTTAAGAGTGGTAGACTCGTAATCTGGGGAACCGGGTTCACGTCTCCACTCCTCCACATGTAGCTGCTGGGTGACCTTGGGCTAGTCACACTTCTTTGAAGTCTCTCAGCCCCACTCACCTCACAGAGTGTTTGTTATGGAGGAGGAAGAGAAAGGAGAATGTTAGCTGCTTTGAGACTCCTTCGGGTAGTGAAAAGCGGGGTATCAAATCCAAACTCTTCTTCTTCTTCTAAGGAACATTTAAACATTTCAGTGTACTATAGTACAGTATAGTTTCAAAGCTTTTTTTTTTTATTTGCAGAATATGAATAGATACCTTTTCAAAATGGGAGCAAGATTTATATCAATAAATTTTTGGTGCAGCACATGCAAATTTTTATTCTGAAAGTGTGGTCGGGGGGGGGGAGTTTGAGAACTACTCAAAGGATGAATTCTTTGTCTGATTCAACAAGGCAATACTCAGATGTGTTTTGAATTGGGGAGTTCCTGGTACATATTTCAATCCTTTATGTACAGTACTACTGTATATACTTCATTACCTCTTTCGAATATTAACTACAGGCTCTATATGCCAAGAATGGAATAAGAATTCACATCTCCTAATTTACAAAACAATGTTCACAATTTCAGGCCATAGGAAGGGTCCTGCTGGGTCAGGGGGCGATTTAATGCAATATTCTGTTCTCATAGTCTCTAACCAGATGCCTCTGGGAAGTCTGTAACCATGACTTGAGCACAACAGAATTTTATGCTGGGGCATCTAGGCTATAAAGAATAATCATTTCCTATGAAGAACTACCAATAAGGATCCTTTTCATTGGAAATGATATCCAAAATATTGCCCAAGTGCATAATCTGACATAGCCACTGTGAGCCAGACCAAGCAGCGATCAGAAATGACTTCATATCACACCTTCCTCTTGCCTGAGAAAGCTGCGAAGTTGTAACCATCCCTGTGCAGTTTTGATGTAGGTGACAGAAAACTCTTACTTCGCCATCATTCCCCCCCCCTTGCTTTTAAAAAGGGGTGGGGGTCCAGCAGGCAAGCAGAGCATCGCTTGGTGTATCTATTATTTGCACCTTTTCTTCATTTTAAATCAAGTTCATCTTTTGTTACACCTAATTTGACACTTTACGAAACACCAGTTTATTTGCTATAAATAAATCAAACTGAGCACACTCTACCCTTGTTAGGAGCACTTGTTAATTGTAGCCTAGAATTTGGGGTTTTGTCGAGAAACATGCCTGTGATTACTTTAATTATAATCAGGTTTAATTACAGAACGTTAAAGATACAGAGCCCATAAATTAGGAAGTGAGCTGCAGTGACACATACCACCAGGTCAGGCGCCTTTGGAGGAAGGCAACAACGCCTCCCCTCGATCCGGCAGTTGTGCTGGAGGCGATGGATTTCCTCAGGCTTGGGCGAACCCTTTCCGGCTTCGCCCAGGCCCAGGAAGTGAATCGCAGCTCGCCTGCCTGTTTGGCAACAGGTGGAGTCCAACACAGTGGCGGATTTAGGGGTGCGCAACTGGCTCGGTCACACTTGGTGCGGAGTCTCAAGGGTGCTGTCAGTGGGGAGCTGCCACTATGATTGAGAATGGCGCGCGAGAGGCGGAGGGGCGCCAAAATTTGGCATCCCACAGGGCACCACTGACATTTGAGGCCCTAAGAAGTTCTGCCGCTGTCCAACGGCTGAAGAGGGCCACAGATTCCCCATCCCTGAGTTATTGCGCCCACCTGTCTCCTCCACAGGCTCTTTACCCTGTGCAAGACAGGCTGGGCGGTTGCTTATCCCTACTGAACGGGGTGGGGCAGAGGGCCTCCTCCTTGAGAGGCGCACGACTTCGGGGAGCGCTCTTACAGCTTCTTCCGCAGCCCCACTCAAAAGCGGCTTAGGAGGGAGCTTGGAAAAAAAGCTCGTTTTCCTGCAAGCTAGAGAGAAGATGCGCATTTCCCCGGCGTGCAGCAACTACCCCTCGAAGTGCTGCTCGTTCACCTCCATTCAGCTCCAGGGGGAGTCCCTCCGGCGCCGAAAAACAACCCTGGCGAAGCGGAGAGCTTGGCCAAGCAGGCGCGTTCCCTGGCGTGACATCCACCGAGCCGCCCGAGGAGGGCGCTCGCCCTGCTCTCCCGCTCCTTTCCCTAGAAGCTCCGCCGTCCTCCCTTTGGAGAAAGCCGCTTGCAAACGGACGTTTCCTTCCCCGCCTCCCCGCCTTAGAACAAAGCCTACCGGGGGGGGGGCTCCCGCTTTCGCCCTCCTCTGCCCACCGCGCCTTCATTGCGCGCCGGTGCCTCCCATCCCCTCTGCGCCTTAAAGAGATCAGTAGAGCTCAGGTGGGAAATGGGGGGGATCTCCGGCTGAGAAGCCAAAAGCCTGCGCTTTGAGTCCGAGCTTTTGGGAATGGGAGCAAGCGGGGGAGGCAGGGGGAGTCTCCGCGCCGGATCCCAGCCTCGCCCTGCCGTCTGTTGCCTCTGGAGCGCCGCTGACAACTGGAGAGCTCTAAACGGAGCGGGAGGGAGAGACGGGTCCGGGTGGATCAATATAAAATTCAAATACTTTTGTGCCACCTGTTGGATTTTGATACTAATTGCATGTCGTTGTGGGAGAGACCCGGGGAAAAGAGAGGCTGCTTCTGCACGTGGTTGGCCCTGAGCGTTGTTTTCGATATTTCTTTTTAAGTGTGCGGTTGCCTGCTGGAAATGCGCACATGCCCTTATGAAACGCTTATACGCCCCTCGTTCATCCCTTGCAAGCCACGTTAGTCCATCCAAGCGGATAGATCACAAGTCCGGGGTGCCCAGTTCCCTGTAATTCTTATCCCAGTCAGTCACTTTTGACGCTTACGGATTAATTTGCACATTATGTGACGACAACAAACCATGGTTTGTACAATTAGCGGGAATGCTGCTATTCCTGTCTCTCTGTTAGAAATACTACCCCTGAGGTATACATTTGCAAACTTGGGTTTGCCTCAGTTACGCTTTCCATTTCTAAGAAGAAGAGTTTGGATTTGAGATCCCGCTTTATCGCTACCCGAAGGAGTCTCAAAGCGCCTAACATTCTCCTTCCCCTTCCTCCCCCACAACAAACACTCTGTGGGGTGAGTGGGGCTGAGAGACTTCAGAGAAGTATGACTAGCCCAAGGTCACCCAGCAGCTGCATGTGGAGGAGCGGAGACACAAACCCGGTTCCCCAGATTATGAGTCTACCGCTCTTAACCACTACACCACACTGGCTCTCAACACCACACTGGCTCTCACACCACATTGGCTCTCATTTCTAATAACACTTTTATTATTATTATTATTATTATTATTATTATTATTATTATTATTATTTGCACACCTAAAATATCCCAGAATGTGAAACAGCCTTTGAAGATTACAGGGTGATAGCAGATTACTGCAGGCTTCCCCAACCTGGTGCCTTCTAGATGTCTTGGAATATGGCTTCCATTCGTCACACTGGAGGTCACTAGGCTGGGGTATATTTTTTCTTGGGATAATCATGCTGAAGTTGTTCCACACACTCCAAAGCACTGTAGAAATGTTAAGTGTTCTTCTTAGTGCATGATTGTAATAACTTGAACATGCAAACTGTCCACCTGCCCACCTACATTGAGGCCTTTTCAGAATGCAGATTCCATTTTATTGTAATATAGCCCCTTCCCAAATTCAGCCAAGGGTCCAAGTGATTTAAGGCTGCTGCTGTTCCACACACACACATAAGTTACTGCACATAGAAAGCAAGCATGTTGGGTGGGGGGAGCCTTATATTAGAACCCGATTAAGCCTTCTCCAGGGACCCAGGTGGCGCTGTGGGTTAAACCACAGAGTCTAGGGCTTGCTGATCAGAAGGTCAGCGGTTCGAATCCCTGCCATGGGGTGAGCTCCCATTGCTCGGTCCCAGCTCCTGCCCACCTAGCAGTTCGAAAGCACATCAAAGTGCAAGTAGATAAATAGGGACCGCTCCAGCGGGAAGGTAAACGGCGTTTCCGTGCACTGCTCTGGTTCGCCAGAAGTGGTTTTGTCATGCCGGCCACATGACCTGGAAGCTGTCTGCAGACAAACGCCAGCTCCCTCAGCCTATAGAGCAAGATGAGCGCCACAACCCCAGAGTTGGACAGGACTGGACCTGATGGTCTGGGGTCCCTTTACCTTTTTTAAGCGTTCTCCACTTGTTCCTTTTCATGCCGTTCCTATCACAGCCCAGCCCTGGAGTCTTCCACAATTTCTGCCATGGGACATCTGCTGAACACATAGAGGCTCCCTGTGTGACTTAGAATCCTGCTCTATCAGATCATGTGGGGAACCTACACAAGTATAAGAGACTCCCACTGCTGCACAGGTTTGGCCCAAATGCATAGAGGGCTTCAGGGATGGGCCATCTGGTAGAGGCCGATGTGTGCCCACCACCCCACACCCCCTGCTTTTCCCCACTCATGCAATTGGAATTGGAAAGGGGGCACTAAGGGAATAGGGCTACAGTTTTTCACGTCCAGAGGTAAGTTTATTTACCTGTGGTGAAATATTCAACTATGTGAACCTCACCTATTGATTCACTGCAATAAGCTCTAGGGTGGCCATCATAGCTGTCAAGTTTCGGATTTGAAAATAAGGGATCAGCAGTCTCACCTATCCCGGGAACAGTCACATGTCAGTGGTGGGCGGAGCCAGAAGCAAAAGTGGGCGGAGCAGCAATGTAAACTCCAAGCGGGCTCGGGCTCGGAGCGGAGCAAAGAGGAGGGCAGCCATGTGCTCCGCGCAATGGAGCCCCATCGTCTTCTTGTCTGATCCCATCAAAACAGGACAGGAAGCAGCAGCTGCTCAAAGGCAGCCAGGCTCCGCCCGCCAGCTAACTCTATTGGTCGGCTGAGGGGCTCGGCGGCAACGGATAGGGGCTGATGCAGGTGGAGGAATACACTCCCCTGTAAGCACGGGAAACGGCTCCCACTTGCTTTGAGGGCTGAGGCTTTTCTCTCCAAGTAGGCGAGGTCTTCCCACCCAGTCCCTGGCCAGCAGGGGAGGAGCTGCTTCCATTAAAAACGGGAAATTTAAGGGAAATAAAAAATAAGGGAGAGCAGCGGGAAACTGCTTGAAATAAGGGAGAATCCCGGGGGAAACGGGATACTTGACAGCACTGGTGGCCATATTTATCAGGATAAACTTTCTACAGTGCACATGTAATCATTTGGTAAGCAACTTGTCTGTAGCCCTAGTCAGGTGTTCTCTGCAGGCCCTGTCGGCTGCCACCCACACACTGGAGGCAGGAGAAGTGGAGTGGGGATCCCGATTACACATGTGATTTAGAACCCTAGTTTTCTGGGGCTATTACCCTTCTTCAAGTGCCAGGTTCTCCAGAAACCTTGAGAGGTGGGGCACTCAAAATGCTTACCTTTGCATGTCACCTCTTAATCATGCAATTACAATACTTTACCACTTTTGGTAAAATATCGTCTGTATGTACCCATTGGGGCCGCTGTAGCAGTGCACATCTGTGTTGCACACTAGGATTCCCCCCCCCCAATGTAGCATTTCTTGGGTCAATAACTCATTATTAAAGCAGGTTCGTTTGTGCCCTGCAATAACAAATACCTCGGTATTGCGGAGAGAAAAGGTATCGTTTATATTTTAAGCATTTAGCGTCAGAAAGTTGGTAGATGTTGACATGAACCTCGGTGGCAAATGTCAAGAAATCTTAGCCATGAACTTTGCCATTGACACATTGCCTTCTGCTCGTACATGATGGCGATGCGGATTTCATTTGGACGGTCATCATGGAAGCCACTAAGTTGGCTTTAACATTTATGGGTAAATGACAGGCTCTTCTAACATTTCTCACAGGGTTCGTTTAAATATTTAGATGTCGTGGGAAATGTCAACATTCACCAACAGGCCAATTCTTTCCAAGTGCAGGGGCAGAACCTACTCAGAGTAGGACTAACAGAGTCCTGTTTCTCCTTGGCCCAAATGCAAGCAATACAAGTGCTACAAAGGATGGAAGATTTGCATGCACCTCCTTTAAAAAAAATATTATTGAGAAAGTTTTAAATCCATACCAATTATCACACAATACAATCGAATACATTTTTCCCTTTCTTTCCCTCCCCTCCCCTCTCCCTCCCTCTCTCCCCCTCCCCCCTCCCGTTCCCCCAGCTCCCTTAACTGTTTTGTTAATTCAATATTGTTTCTGCATATTATACAACACTAAATATCATTTCCCTATTATTCAAATTCATGTTTTGCTAATAAAATTTGTGTATGTTTATTCAAATCCTGCCCGTGATTCTAAGTCTCTTTGTTGTTTTTTCAAATAATTTGTATAAAGTTCCCGCTCTTCCTTAAAGTCCCGATTGTACTTTTCATGCAATTTATTTGTTAATTTTGCCAATTCCGCATAATTCATCAATTTTTCTTGCCACTGTACCTTCGTTGGTATCTCTTCCTTCTTCCATCCTTGTGCTAGCAGAACTCTCGCCACAGTTGTAGCATACATAAATAAATTCTTTATATTCTTTGGTATGTCTTGTCCTAAAATGCCTAATTAAAAAAAACTTCTGGCTTTTTAACAAAAGTCAGTTTAAACATTTTTTTCAGTTCATTACAAATCATTTCCCAATATTTTTTAACTTCTCTGCATTCCCACCACATATGATAAAAGGTCCCTTCTTTTTCCTTACATTTCCAACATGTATTTTATACATTTTTGCTATCTGGACTGGTGTGATATACCATCTATACATCATTTTCATATAGTTTTCCTTCAACAAAGAACAATCTGTAAATTTCAAATTCACATTCCAAAGCTTTTCCCAGTTCTCAAATTGTATGTTATGCCCAAGGTCCTGTGCCTATTTAATCATTATTGATTTAACCTCTTCATCCTTTGTTTCCTATTCTAACAAAATACCGTAAGCGTTCTTCAACAACTTCACCTCCTCTTCTACCACGTCTTTTTGAAATCTCGAAATTGTATAGCTAAACCCTTTTTTTGTTGTCTTCTTTATAAATTTCATTCAATTGTCTGTAATGTAACCAACTCTGAACATATCCTTTTATCTCCTCATATTCTTTTAGTTTCCATTTGCCTTCTTGTTCTCTCAGTAAGTCTCTGTATGTTAGCCATTTTTCTTTTTTCTTTTGCCAAGCAGCTTGAGCAGTGAAGCCTCGATCAGTGATAGCCACCAAGGTGTCTTTTACTCCAGTGTTTTTCAACCTTTTTTGGGCAAAGGCACACTTGTTTCATGAAAAAAATCACGAGGCACACCACCATTAGAAAATGTTAAAAAATTTAACTCTGTGCCTATATTGACTATATATAAAGTAATTCTCTTGAATAGGAATCAAATAAACACAATTTTTCCCACGGCACACCAGGCAACATCTCGCGGCACACTAGTGTGCCGCGGAACAGTGGTTGAAAAACACTGTTTTACTCTATTAAATCTTGCATGCTGGAAATGTAAAGAAACAGAAGGAACTTTTTTTCCATATGTGGTGGATGTGCCCAAAGGTAAAAGACTTCTGGGAAAAGATTTATAATGAAATGAAAAAGGTGTTGAAAAACACATTTAAAAAGAAACCAGAAGCCTTTTTACTGGTCATCCTAGGCCAAGAAATTTCAAAATGTGATAGAACTTTATTCATGTATGCCACAACAGCAGCTAGAATTTTGTTAGCTAAAAACAGGAAGACAGAAGAAATACCAACGATTGAAGAATAGCAGATGAAAATGATGGACTATATGGAACTCGCTGAGATGACAGGAAACTTCGTGACTGGAGGGACGACGCAGTGGAAGAAGAGTGGAAGAAATTTAAATTATACTTAAAAAACTATTACATTATTGAAAATTAGATATAATTTGGAAGAAAAGTTAGACTGTAGAATTAGAGTTTGGTTATGAGTGTAGGAATTGTGAAGGTATGAGTTAAGATATTAGATAAGATTAATGATTCTTTATAGTAAAGTAAGATATTTTAAGATGGTAAGAAATTACTAAAGATGATTGACAAGGAACGCAGGAAGTGGAGACAGGAGGAAGTCAGGATATAATGTAAAGGATAGATGTTAGGGAATGTATAAGTTTTTTGTTTTCATTTTAGTTTGTTTTTTGTTTTTTATGGTTGTTTTGTTTTGTATTGGTTTGTTTGTATTGATTGTTGTTTTTATAAAATTTAATAAATATTTTTTTTAAAAAAAAAATCTTGCATGCACCTCCTTTTTAGCCATGAAGAGATCACTCTCTGTGTAATGCAGGCCCTTATGAGATGTGGGGGACACGCCATGCTCCTTCTGGGGTAGTTTCTGTGGACTCAGCTCTCACCTGTGGATTCTAGAAGCTGTCAGCATGCAACAGCAACAACATTGGGAAATGGCTTCAACTGGGCAGTTAAACCAGGTGATATCTTCCAGATAGGTAAAGGTAAAGGGACCCCTGACCATTAGGTCCAGTCATGTCCGGCTCTGGGGTTGCAGTGCTCATCTCGCGTTACTGGCCGAGGGAGCCGGCATACAGCTTCCAGGTCATGTGGCCAGCATGACTAAGCCGCTTCTGGCGAACCGGAGCAGTGCACGGAAATGGCGTTTACCTTCCCGCCGGAGCGGTACCTATTTATCTACTTGCACTTTGATGTGCTTTCGAACTGCTAGGTGGGCAGGAGCTGGGACTGAGCAACGGGAGCTCACCCCGTCGCGGGGATTCGAACCGCCAACCTTCTGATCAGCAAGTCCTAGGCTCTGTGGTTTAACCCACAGCGCTACCATGGACAATAATGCCTAGCACCCCAGACTTCTCTGTTGAGCATGCTGTTTTATGGAAGTGAGTCATAGGCAACTTACACCCGCCAGGAGTGGCACCTCAACGCCATCCACATCAGGAAGATTTTGGGCATCACATGCTGGCAGAGTTTCAAGCAAGTATGTGCTCTCCCAAGCCCACATTCCAAGCATGTTCACACTCCTGTCCCAGTGACGTCTATGTTGGCTTGCTCGTGTCCATTCCATAGAGTGGAAGATGGCAGGCTCCCCAAAGACATGCTCCATGGAGAGGTGGCTTCAGGCACCAGGCCCACTGGCAGACAAACACTGTGTACAAAGTTGTCTGCAAGCGAGACATGAAGGCTGACATCATCAACCCTGCCATGTGGGATTCCCTTGCAGACAACCACAGTGCCTGGAGACAGACAGTCGGGTTGTATATCCAGAGCAGTAACCAGAGGAGGAATGATCACTGGGAGGAGCACAGAGAGAAGAAACGCCATGGTGCATCTGCAGCAGCACAACCGGACACCTTCATCTGCCCCAGCTGCAACAAAACATGTCTCTCCCATATCGGTCTCTGCAGCCACAGCAGGTGCTCTAAATCCAGTGGTTTTATTTCACCCCCGAAGGCACACTCTTCCATTGTCTTCCAAGACAGATAGATGCCAGCCACCTGACAATTGGCCATACTGGTGGGGGCTTATGGAAGCTGTAGTCCAGCGGCATTCAGAAGTTCACCATGGGGGAATCTACACACATATAAAAACCATTCTGAAAATACTTTTTTAAAAAGCCTTTTAAAAAATACATTGAATTTTCCATAAGGCTCACCATTGCCATCTAGTGTCACATTGTATATTGCACTTTAAACATACTTAAAATGTTTTATTTGCAGCTGTATAGCTGAGTCCCATGTTGGCTCCTTCTGCTTTAAACCTTCTCTCTAGGCTCATCTGCCTTTTATAAGCTCACAAGTTTCTGTCGGCAATTTTTTATTTTTCAGTGCAGAGGCTAAACGTCATTTTCTTTTAATTCCCATCTTTACATTTTAATTTTATTTCTGCATATTTGTGCATCCCCTGAATATACAGAAGTTTCTACCTTAATTTTTAGGTGACCCAATTTTGTTTCCAAACTCATGTGTACTCGGCCCATTAAGGAGGGAATGATGTAGCCTTGCATGGCACCCAAACATGCATTATTTCACCATAGGGCTAATAATGTGAAAGTGCTGTTGCAACAGAACCCAGCTGTCCACAATGTCACTAACCCATTCCCCCAACACTTCAGAGGTTTAAAACAGGCATAGGCAAATTCTGCCTCCAGATGTTTTGGGACTACAACTCCCATCATCCCTAGCTAACAGACCAGTGGTCAGGGATGATGGGAACTGTAGTCTCAAAACATCTGGAGGGCCGAGTTTGCCTATGCCTACTTTAAAATCTGTTTTAAAGTGGGGTGCATTTAATTGAATAATTGCATGTAAACAATTGTTTTAACAAAGGGAAGGTAGAATAATATTTATAGGGAGCAAGGGGCAGTAGCTCCTTATTGGCATAATTAGCCACTCGTCTTTCAGAGGTATGTTTTCAGAAGCAAGTCTGCACATGAACAGAGATAAGACATGCTTTGTCGCTCTGTACACTGCATGAAATTGCTATTTCATAAACACAGCGGACTGGCCATTATTCCCAATTGTGAGACTATGTTACAGCCTAATAATGCAGGCATGCCCAGAAAGAAGAGTTTGGATTTGATATCCCGCTTTTCAATACCCGAAGGAGTCTCAAAGTGGCTAACATTCTCCTTTCCCTTCCTCCCCCACAACAAACACTCTGTGAGGTGAGTGGGGCTGAGAGACTTCAGAGAAGTGTGACTAGCCCAAGGTCACCCAGCAGCTGCATGTGGAGGAGTGGAGACACGAACCCGGTTCCCCAGATTACGAGTCTACCACTCTTAACCACTACACCACACTGGCTCTCCTGCAAGGTCTTGTGCATATGGCTTTCAAACTGCATCCCAGAAAACCCAGGGTTTCTCAGAAGCTTCTCAAGGGCCCCATGATGAGATGTGGACAGATTCCTTGGAAGATCTCTTGTCAGATTCTCTGTTCCAACCTGCTGTTGTAAGAGCTAGTCAGTGTCCTGCATGAATCAGCTGCGCACAGGTGTGGGGAAGATGTGGCCCTCCAAATATTGCTGAACCACAACTCCCATAATTCCTGGCCACTGGCCATGCTTTCCAGGGTTGGTGGGCATTCACCAGAATACTTTACAGCAGGCAGGATTCCATAACTGATGAGTCATTTTGGAACAGGTTTCCTGAAGGAAGGAAGGAAGGAAGGAAGGAAGGAAGGAAGGAAGGAAGGAAGGAAGGAAGGCTGAAAACCACTGTTCTGACACTTGTATAACAAGGGCTCGATTCTATTATGAAAATGCATGCATGCATCAACAGTAAAATCTGGCAGGCCACATCAAACGGAGGAGGAGGGAGTCTATTTTCTGACAAATAATAAAACGTAATCTTTGATGTATGAAATTTGGAGCTTTGCCAATGTGCCAATCAATAATCTGTGTATGATAAATCAGCAATCAAATATTTTTGAGTCATAGGAAGGTGGAAGGGAGGGATCTAGCTGCTGCCAGCCTGTCAATCAATCACAGAGTGCCTGAAGAACCACCAACTATTTCTCTGTGTGGGGGTGGGGTGGGGGGTGTCGGCGGGTGTGTATTCTGGACTCTGCCAGTCTGCAGGTCCAATCAATCACTGTGTGCCTGATGAATCATGAAACACACTCAGTGACATGTCAGTGCACATACTCACTTGGCACAGCTCTCATCAACCTGAGTTTGTCTTGCAGTTAAATTGACTGAAGGCGAGTTGCAGGAAATGTTCTTTCTCCCAGCTACTGACCTCCTCCTCCTCCTCCATCACCAGCCCAGCCTCAAATTCCCTTAGTCTGTCTTTTGGTTTGAAACGGAAGATTTCTAGACAAGGGTTCAACAAGGCAGCGAACAGACGTTTCCGATGTCAAATTGGCTGTTAAACTATCAGCAAAGATGTTAGACAAATTCAACAAGAGAATGGATTCCTGCAAGGTACATTCTCCCCCTCCCCAAAACTCATCCATTTTACTTAACGCAGCTGCCCAATCAATGGTGTGACACTAGGATCACAAGAGCCCTGTTTCAATATCCTTAGAACTTGCCTCACTTCCTATCATGATGCATTACAGATGGGATGGGATTGGGATGGTGGCTCCTGCTATTCTTTTGTTTTGTTTTCAATGTATTTGAGACTGTTTGCTACACGACCGACCTGCAATAAAACATGGACATTCGTTACAGCAAAACAAAACAAAACAGAAAAACCCAACCTCTGGGGTCAGCTCCAGATTACCGAGGTGCTCAGGGCAACTTTTCCTAAGAGGGCCCCATAACCATCTGGGTGCAGTTGAATTTTCACAAGAGGGTGTCAGCACCCAAATCAGGTGGGGCTTGGAAAAGTCAGAGACATTGTTTGTGAGGATTTGACAAGTGAGCCTTATAACTAGTCTGTCTTCGAATTGCCACAAACGGAATCCCTGAGCTGGAGTTTGTGCAGAGTAGAAGTGAATTTGTTTCAAAGGAGTTTCAAAGCTTTACTGGAAGGAGTTTCAAAGCTTTACTGGAAACAGTCTTAAAATAGTTACAAAATAAATGTTGGCAAAAAAATTCAAAGTAACACATTGCTCTTAAACAATCAATCAGTATGGTCCAGTCTTCTTTTTTGTCCTTAATATAGTTCAATAAACTATGAGAAGTGGGTCGCTGCTGTAGCTATACCATATAAAGGCCACCTACTAAAATAACATTTTAGAAAGATGGGAGATGTATATTAATTATTAGAACGAACTGATTGGAACAAGCCTCTAGCAACCAGCTTTGCTTTTTTACAATCAAGCGGTATTAAAAAATATATATATGAAAGAACTAAAATAAACTAGTAACCCTCTTGATGGGTACTCAATGTGGTTCCCCTCAGATGTTGTTGGACTACAACTCCCATCAGACTTGACTATCGACCACACCTGTTGGGATGGATGGAAGTTATGCTCCAACATCCGAAGGGTGCCATATTGGCTACCTTTGTATCAATATCTATTATTTCTAGTCTTGTGCGTTTTGATTTGTTTTTGTTCTCATCCCTCTCAGGTTTATTTAATGGGTAAAAACTCATGGTTGCATTTGCTTACATATAGCTTAACAACAGTAACTAAGTTTGATAATATACAAATAAAATAGAATTTAATAAGAAGGTGATGGCTTTGTATAAAATGAGTCACTCTGGCAAGCTACAGAGCTGACTCGAGAGAAAACCTGCAGGAAGCCAGGCTAGGGAACTGGTTGGCTAAACTATGAGTGGGAAAGGTGACAATGAGTTTTGCCGAGTTAAACTTGCCCCTTATGAATAACATATTCTTACAAATTACTGAGCAAAAAAGCTTTTTTAAAAAAAAACCAACATTTTCCTGCTAAGAGTCTCTTTATACAGCAAATCATTCATAGTCAAACATTGTGTGAACTAATAGTACAATTGAAATGTCTTTCAAAAGTATGATGTTCGATAATATATTAAAGACATGTTAAACAAATATTGCATAAAGGTTCAATCAAGCTCGTACTCAGTTCAGTGGAATCCCTAAGGAAATACGGGAAGTGATTCTTTAAAAGAAAGAAAAACGTCCCCCTTTTTTGGCTTTCAGCACCTCAAACGCTTCACCTGGAGCTTCTCCTGAAACCCATCGCGTGTGCAGAAAACGTTGGCAGGAGAAAAGAAGCATTCTTCTCTAATGGGAAGCAACAACAAAACATTTCTTTGAACGCTTTCCAGAAATATAGGCAGAAAACCTTCCAGGGAGAGTTGCAACAACACGGTCCATCCTCATAGCAACTGCTTAATTGAACGGCTTGGGAGCAACCAGGGCTGCAGCTGAGCAGATGTAGACCTTATCAGGGCCCAGATATCAGGGCCACCATGTGGACCACACTAGGAGATGACAAGGGCACAAGCATAAGGAAACAAATTCATATTTAGTCTGTTTGATCCATCCATTGCATCAAACCAAAGAGCCATGTGCTGCAGTAGCCAGCTGCACACATGGCAGCCTCTCAGTTCTTGCAGTTTCGGGAAAGCAGCAATAACAGGAGGCTTATCACAGGGAGCTGCCTCTTATCAGGTCAGAGGCTCTTTGCCCACCTAGCTCAGTATTCTTGACTCTGACTAGCAGTAGCTCTCCAGAGCCTCAGGCAGAAATTTTCCATACCACTCCATTACCTGGTCATTTTTAACTGGAGGTGGGACCTGGTGTCCTCTATATGTAAAGGACGTACTCTGCTACTGAGCTATGATACGGGCCTCAAAGGTTCTTCACTGGCATTCATCTGTCTCGAGAAGCAATGGAGTGCCCCTCCAGGGGCGAAGTCAAACCCCTTCAGCACTTAATTGTGGTGCAAGACTGGGCAATGTGTATGGAGGTCCTGGGCTGCCCAGACGACAAGACCTACCTCTCGGCCTCGTTGATGTGGTCCAAAGGAAAGCAGAGCAAGAGGTTTAGCACCATCTTGGCTGCAGGAGTTGCTGGAAGGAGGACCCAAGGCGCTATCCAGCCATCTTAGGGACTCCATTCTGGATTTGTGTAGAGTTTACTCTGCCGCCCTTTCTTTTCCCAAAGATGTCCCACAAGGCAGCTGAGGTTTAGGATCAGAGTTTCTCTTCTCCTAGATTGGCTCCCTTCCCAGGCTGATGAGCCTCATCTGCCCCTCACCTGCAGAAACCACTTTCTTGACCTCTGGACCCAATATTGGTCTCATCTGCTCTATCCACCAGTGTGGCGTTTGTCCATCTGTGATAGTGACATCACCCAGGGAGGTTAAAGAAAGGGTTAAAATAAATGAAAGTAACTGACCAATGGGAACCCAGGGGGGAGGAGTTACTTGGAAATAAAGTGCAGCATAGAGGCAGTTGAAGTCAAGAGTTGAAGGAGTTGAGATTAGTAGTTCAATTGGGAGCAGGGGTGGATAAAAAGTGAGTCAGTAGAGAGTCAGTCAGTGTGAAGTTTAGCCAGGAAGTTGTGTATTTTGAAACTATACGCTTGTACGTGATGAAAAATAAACTTGTTTTTTAGATTTACTGTCAACACCCAGCTGGACTCGGTGTTTGTCAGGAAGATCCAGACTGGTGGCAGCGGAATAGGGAAACCGTGGTGGCACAGGGATCAATATGCCATCAAACGTCCGGGGGGTCCCTGTGTGAACGCCACAACCAGAGCCTGTCTTTGCATGCAGGGGAAGTCCATTACTCACTGAGGGTTTGAGACCCATCAGCTACCCTCACCTGGTTTAGCTGGCCAGTCAAAGGCAATTCTCAGGGTGTGGCCACTGTTGCATGCTGACAGCTTCTAGGAGCTACAGGTGAAAGGTGAGGGCAGGATGGGGACCAAAGACGGACAAACTACCACAGGGTGTATGAGGTGTTAAGGGAGGGGCACGTCATACTCAAATGTCCTAGTGGGCCTCTGTTTATGACCAGTGAGCTGCAAGCAGCTTGATGGGCCTCCAAGTTGTAGTGGCTTAAGTTAGGAACATTTCTTTCTATCTTGAGGCAACAAGAAACATTGCAACCCAGAGAATCATAGAATTTGAAGGGACCCAAGCGTCATCTAGTCCACCCTTGCAATGCAGGAATCTCAGCTAAAACATCTATGATTGATGGCCATCTAAACCTCTGCTTAAAAACCTCCAAGGAAGGCGAGTTTCCAACCTCCCATGGGAAACTTCCACTGTCAAACAGGTCTTGCTGTCAGAAAGTTTTTTCCGTATGTTTTGCGGGAATCTCTTTCTTGTAAATTGAAGCCATTGGTTCAAGTCTTACCCTGCAGAGCAGGAGAAAACAAGCTTGGTACCCCCTTTAATAATATTCAGTGGATTCATTCAAAAACTACCTGGTTAATATTGGCTTTGTGCTCCACTACCACTCACTTGGTCAATGATCTCTGACAAGAGGTGAACAGGGTCAGTTGTACCCTATTGATCTTGTTGGAACTATTGGCACAGCTGATCATAAACCACTGTGGCATGACTGTGGGAACTTGCTCTGGGCCCATCCTTGAACAGGGATGCAACAAATACCCATTATTTACATTTTCAGTACTGAAAAATGCGTATTTGCTGCTATTAACATTATTATTATCACTATTAGTATTATTAGTGATATTAGTATTATTTTGATTTCTTAGCTGCCCTTCATCATAAGGTCCCAGGGTAGAGGTACAGTACAGTGGTACCTTGAATTACAAATGCCTCAGGTTACAAACGCTTCAGGTTACAAACTCCACTAACCTGGAAGAGTTACCTCGAGTTGAGAACTTTGCCCCAGGATGAGAACGGAAATCGTGTGCTGGTGGCGCAGTAGCAGCAAGAGGCCCACATTAGTGAAAGCACGCCTCTAGTTAAGAACAGTTTCAGGTTAAGAACGGACCTCCGGAACGAATTAAGTTCGTAACTAGAGGTACCACTGTAATTTTAAAATGCAATAGGGGTCCTAAGCATATATACACCTGAGAATAAGTGTATGAGATATAGGAACATGTTTCTGAAAGGTGATTGCAGTGGTGTTGGTTTTTCTTTTTCAAATATTTAATAAGTCGCCAAAGGTTGAGCAAAATGTCATTTACCCTGCACAAAAATAAACCAGTCCATGCTTTCAATGCAGAACAAAGACCATACTGTACAATAGCAGACTTCTTTCCCTTACCTATTTGCTTCCGAAGTATGAATGAGACACAGTTTAAGCATATGTGCCTTTAGATAGAGAATTATGACAGTAATGTTAGTGTCCCTCTAATATAGTGGTTCTCCAAGGGTGTGGCGCAAGAACAAGCAAAGAAACACTTAAACATTTCAGTATAGAGTAGAGTATAAAAACAGTTTGGTTTTGGATATACAACCAGAAAAAAGTATCCACGCCTCTCTTCAAGAGAATTGGCTATTCTACCATTCTTCACGACATATTGTTGTGAACAGGGATTTTCAACTCTGACAAATGAAAGATCAGAAAAGAGAAAGCCTTCTTTGTGCTGATGATGAGATGAGAGCTTTCTTGTCTCAAATTAGACCTAATAGAATAATAGAATCATAGAGTTGGAAGAGACCACAAGGGCCATCCAGTCCAACCCTCTGCCAAGCAGGAAACACCATCAAAGCATTCCTAACAGATGGCTGTCAAGCCTCCGCTTAAAGACCTCCAAAGGAGACTCCACCACACTTCTTGGCAGCAAATTCCACTGTCAAACAGCTCTCACTGTCAGGAAGTTCTTCCTAATGTTTAGGTGGAATCTTCTTTCTTGTAGTTTGAATCCATTGCCCCGTGTCCGCTTCTCTGGAGCAGCAGAAAACAACCCTTTCTCCCTCCTCTATATGACATCCTTTTATATATTTGAACATGGCTATCATATCACCCCTTAACCTTCTCTTCTCCAGGCTAAACATACCCAGCTCCCTAAGCCGTTCCTCATAAGGCATCGTTTCCAGGCCTTTGACCATTTTGGTTGCCCTCCTCTGGACACGTTCCAGCTTGTCAGTATCCTTCTTGAACTGTGGTGCCCAGAACTGGACACAGTATTCCAGGTGAGGTCTGACCAGAGCGGAATACAGTGGTACTATTACTTCCCTTGATCTAGATGCTATACTCCTATATAATATAAATCAGATTTCCCAGCAAAAGCAAGCTGGCACCTCTCATTGAGTTTGTGTATATGCTTAAGGTACATATGTAAGAGGTTCTTTTATCATTCTATTCTTGGAAGGATACATGTTTTTATGTAGCTGCATTGTTTTATACTTTCTGGGTGTCCCATGGTCATATTACAAAGTAGTTGTGTTCTATGTTATTAATCAAGCACTGTATTTGTTTTCTTATCAATAAAAAAAATTCAGTGTGGCATGAGCAAATATTTATTCTGAAAGTGTGGCCCAAAGGAAAACATTTGAGAACCACTACCCCAATAGCAAACTTTGGTGGCAAGTGCCAACAGTCATGGCTTGGGAGCAGCCCTTCCCGCAATGAAAAGAGGGAAGTATCATAATACTTGGGGGAACACCAAGGTCTGCAGAAGTACACACAGCAAATATTAAGAATCATAAGGGAGAGGAGGGTGAAGGGACCAAGGCAGCCTGAGGATAGAAGGAGGAGGAGGAGGAGGAGGAGAGTTTGGATTTGATATCCCGCTTTATCACTACCCAAAGGAGTCTCAAAGCAGCTAACATTCTCCTTTCCCTTCTTCTCCCACAACAAACACTCTGTGAGGTGAGTGGGGCTGAGAGACTTCAGAGAAGTGTGACTAGCCCAAGGTCATCCAGCAGCTGCATGTGGAGGAGTGGAGACGCGAACCCGGTTCACCAGATTACAAGTCTACCGCCCTTAACCACTACACCACACATGGCAATGTTTTGTTATGGGTCCCACTTAGGAGGGTGAAGCAGAGAGATGCCGAAGAACACATCCTGGAGTCGGAGAATCTGATACTGAATGCAGAACTGAGCATCCAAAGAATCTTAGCTTTCTTTCCTTCTTTCTTTTCCTTTTTGAAGGGCAAGTTCCTAGAAGTTGCCTCCGAGACAATAGGCTGGAAAATAGGCCTTATCCAGTGAAATTTCCAAAGCTAAACTGGGGCTCTGATGAGGATTTCAAGTGATCAGGAGGTGGGGCTTCAGTGCCCAGCATAATTCATTACACCCAGCATAATTCATTACACCCATGCAGAATTTTAGTAGTATTTTTTTAAGCAGAGAATATCTACAGGCCTGGCAAATAAAGCCCTTTGCACATGCTTAGAAGCACTCTTCTCTTGACAAATTGCAGGACTGATCATCACTAGAAAACACTAGTTAATTAAGACCTACTTCTAACCCCACCTCAAGACAAGCCCTTGTTCTGTTTGGGGCGGGGGGTGCAGATCAGAAGGAACAGACACTTTCTGAACTTGATGAAGAATGCATTCATGGAAGATTTTTAAGATTGGCTTGTGGCCAATTGGAATGAATTTAAAATGTGGCAGGAACTGTTTTATCTCTCTGCATAAATAAAATAATTGACATGAGATAATTCCACCACCACCCTGCCCCCACTGAAGTGAGATGCTACACCTCAGGGGGCAGGAGGCATGTTCAGCCAAGAGCGCAATCCCTTGTTTCCCTATTTCCGCCTGTAGAATCAGATTGCTTAGAAGTGTAATTTATCAAGTTTGCAATTTGTCATGGCCAAAACAAAACAAAAAGACAAAATAAAAATGCAGCACGCAAACACACACATGTCCTTCTGCAGTAAATGAACGGGAAGGGTAGACAGTTTTTAAAAGGCAAGTGTTTTTACGTGCTCATGGTTTAGCACGCTGTGCTGCAAAAGCTTTTGGTCGAGGACTTTTACAGCAACAGCCACTGGACAGATGAGCTAATTGGGACTGTCAAGACAATCTGTTGCCACTCTTTGAACTGAGTAACTGTGCATCAAGGCACTGAAATCTGTGCATCTTCCAAAGCAGCCCCCCTTTGACCCATAAAATTGCCAGTTCAAATATTACGCTTTCAATAAGCAATTGGGGGGAGGTGATTAATCACCCGGTCATTTTCTCTCTCTTTTTTATTTCACTTTAATATATCACAAAAAGAGATACAAAAATAAACAAATATCCATCACCTTCTAACAACTAAAGAAAAGAAAAAGTAGAAAAAAAAGAAACTAACAAACAACAACCACACCAACAACAATATATTGGTTAATATTCACAATATTTTTAACATATCAATGTTCTTTATATCTGACTTCCTGTCTACTCCTTACTTCTGTTTCTTATCAATTGTTCACTGCCATCTCATAACATGTTTGGGTTTTAACATTCTTTATTCTATCATGGGTTTTCCATCAAACTTACGATTCCTACTGAAGTTATTCAAATGCTGCAACAGACGTTAAGATGTCATTGCTATTTTTCAGGTAAATTTTAAAGACTTCCCATTTAGGTAAAGACATTTTGAAATGTGATAGAAATTTAGTGTTGTATGCCACAACAGCAGCAAGAGTTGTAATAGCAAAAAACTGGAAATTGGAAGAACTACCTACTATTGAACAATGGCAGATGAAGATGATGGAATATATGGAGCCTGCAGAAATGACCGGGAGAATCCGTAACCAGAGAGAGGACGCGGTGGAGAAAGAATGGGGAAAATTTAAATTGTATTTGAAAAAACATTGTAATATTTAAAATTAATGTGTGTTTGGAAAATAAGGATAGGCTGTCAATTTTAAGTTGAAGCAATTAAGGAGAATTTTAGGAATATATGGATTTTAGAATAGATTTGGAAATTCTTTTAGATAAGAATAGTTTTAGATGGTAAAGTGTTGTATTTTTTGTTTTTTTTAAAGAGATAATAGTATGTATAAAATATGTGAGGAAACTAAATTTGGAAGTTACGTGAAATATTCTAAAGGGACACAAATAAGGGGAAACAGGAGGAAGTCCGAAAAAGATGATAAGAAAAAAAGTAGATTTTTGGTAAGATGATATATTTTTGTTTTTTTCTTTCTTTCTTTTTGCTTTCTTTCTTTGATGTATTGTATTTTTGTAGTTGTGTTACTTTGTTTTTCGCTTGTTCTTTTGTAGTTGTTTTTGTTGATGCTTTTTGTGTTTTTGGAAAAATCAATAAATATTATTTTAAAAAAAAGAAATAAATACTTCCTTTGATTTGTTTTTTATTCTTTCTGATAAAGTATCTAATTCTGCATACTCAATCATTTTTAGAGTCCACTCTAGTCTAGAAGGGACTTTATCACATTTCCTCAAAGCTTTTTAACTTAATTTGGTTGTCTTTTTCATTTAGTAGTAGTTTACACAATGGCCACATTCCCTGGGTATTTTTCCTCTTGACTGCACAGGCCTCTATTGGGGAAATCCATTAGGAGATTTTAGGTTCAACCAGGCTTCTGTATTTCTCCCACACAGCCAATAGTGATTTCCTGATAATGTGATTTGTGAAGCCTCTATGGGTTTTAGCTTTCCCATAAGCCAAATACGCATGCCAACCCCACCGGTTGTCAAAACCTTCCAGGCCCAGTAAGTCCGAATCCTGCAATGTACACAATTCTTTCAACCAGGTGAAGCAGGCTGCCTCATAATATAATTTCAAATTGGGCAGGGAGAAGCCTCCTCTGTCTTTTATATCAGTTAAAATCCAATGTTTAACCCTGGGTGTCTTCCCCTGCCATGCAAATTTAGAAATGTCTTTTTGCCAATTCTTTTTGCCAATTCTTGAGGCAGCCTGCTCCACCCAGTATCGGTATCATTTGAAACAACAAAATCAACCTGGGAAGCACGTTCATCTTTATAATGGATATCCTCCCTAAGATTGATAACTTCAGCCTGCTCCAGATCTTGAGGTTTCTTTTTATCTCTAACCATACTTTTGTATAGTTGTCCTGGAATAAATTTATATGGGGGGGGGGGAGTAATCCATACACCTAAATACTTTGCTTTGTTACATATCCTCAGACCCGATTTTTTTTCTAGATCTTTTTCCTGCAGAGATATATTTTTGACCAATAATTTTGTTTTGGTGGTATTCAATTTAAAACCAGCAACTTCTCCAAAGTTTTTAATCGAGTCCAGTACTCTCATTAAACTTTCTTTGGGATTTTCGATCATTATCAATAGGTCGTCAGCAAAGGCCTTAAGTTTATAGGATTTATTTCCCAAAGTTATTTCTTTGATCAACTGATCTCCTCGAATCCAATTATTTAATGCCTCCATTATCAAAATAAATATCAAGGGAGATAGCAGGCAACCTTGCCAGGTCCCCTTACTTATTTTGCATTCATCTGTGATTTTACCTTTGATAATTAATTTAGCTGATTGTTCTGAATAGATACCATTTATTCCTTTACAGAGGTTTTCACCAAGTCCAATTTCTTCAATTAATTTTTTCATAAACTTCCAGGAAATCTAATCAAATGCCTTTTCAGAGTCCACCAACATAATAGCAGCCGGTTTAACAATTTTATAATCAAGTTATTCTAAGATATTAATCACACACCTAAGGTTGGTCTGCATATGGCGCCCTGGGAGGAATCCAGTTTGGTCTTTGTGGATTATTTCTTTTAGAACTGTTTTAAGCCTTTTTGCAATAATATCTGGAAATATCTTATAATCGTTATTTAGCAGGGCAATTAGTCTGTAGTTCACCATGTTTAAAGGGTCAGATCCTTGTTTATGAATAAGGGTGATGAAACTTTCTTTCCACGAGTTCGGTAATATTCCATTTTGTAGAATGTCATTCATTGTATCTTTCATAGGTAGGAACAATGATTGCTCTAATTTCTTATAATAAATAGCCGGTAGGCCATCCGGGCCCAGTGTCTTCCCAATTTTTGGTCTTTGAATTGCTTGCTGTACCTCCATAGCTGTTATCGACAAATTTAATGCGGCTATTTTCTCCTTTGGAATTATCGGCAATTTGCTTTTGTTCAAATACTCTGTTATTGTCTCTATTTTCTCTGGTCCTTCTTTATATAACTCTTTGTAACCCGGTTGTCTTCTCAAGCACTTTCATGTTGCATTTCAAAACTGTGCCATGCCAAGCTGGACCATGAATCTGTGGTTACGATATATATATATATATATATATATATATATATATATATATATACACACACACACACACACACACACACACACACACACATATATATATACACACACACACACACACACACACACACACACAGTGGTACTTCAGGTTAAGTACTTAACTTCAGGTTAAGTACTTAATTAAGAAGGAAAATCATGGCAATTTTTGTATTAGATGTGTAATTGTATTTGTTTAGTATGTGTATAAATGTAGGTGTGGTTAAGGTTGTATGTGGTTATAAGTAAAAATGTCAATAAATTCTTATAAAAAAAAAAAAAAGTACTTAATTCGTTCTGGAGGTCCATTCTTAACCTGAAAACACTATTTCTGCTCTTATCCTGAAGCAAAGTTCTTCAGATGAAGAACAAAGGGCTGTTGTTGATGACAGGTTGCAATAATAATAATTTATTATTTATACCCCGCCCATCTGGCTGGGTCTCCCCAGCCACTCTGGGCGGCTTCCACCAAACATTAAAATACATCCATATCCCTCCTCCAAGGGGTAAAGAAACATCCCTGTTGTTATTAAGATGTACACTCATGATCGGGATCCCAGACTGTTCAATTGAAATGTTAAGATCCCTCATAATAGCACATAAAATTGTCAGGCTTCAGGGAAGCGGCTCCCTCCCTCCCTTATGGCTGTGGATAAGCATAACAAAGCAAAAATAGTCTCTTATCATTTAAAGATATTTTAATGATCACAGCGAAAGTCCCTTCTCGGAGTAAAGGTGCTCCCAATTAAGGTTTACACCCACTTCCCCCCCCCCGAGTCATCCTCATTACTTCCTTGTCTTGCAACCTGATCTCGCAACCACTGTGCCTTCTGTGCAGCTACCTTATCTAATCTCCTTGACCTTGGACTGAGCAGCTGGACACTTTCCAGCAAACCGGAGTCTGTTAACTCTCTCTCTCTCCCGGTTCTTCTTCGCCTAACTGTTCACCACCCAGTTCTTCCCAACTTCGGTCTTCTGAACTATGTCCCTCTGCGAACCACTGTTCCAAATCTATACTGTCCCACTGCTGCTGGGAAGATTCAGGATTCTGATCAGGAGCGGGGGAGGGGGAGACTCCCACCATTCCTCATCTATGCAGCCTTCCTTAGCATAGTCCCTGACAAAAATGGACAGAGGCCTTGGTTTGCAGGTGAACTTTGCAGGCCCCCACTGCAGAGCTAAAGGGCAGCACCTTCTGGCCTCCACCCCTGGCCAAGTGACCAAGGACCACTGGGAGGTTACCCACCCCCACCCCTGAAGAACTTGACGGCAAAGAGCAGGTGGGGACTACTGGTCACCATCCATCAACCAAAGAAGGAGCAGATTCTGGGAATATGACTTTCCCCTATCCCTGCCAGAAAGACCACTCTGCTCCAAGAGCCAGCTCCCCCACGACAGAATATATGGGGAAAGAAGATTCTCATACCCTCTGATGTTTCTCTGATGAAAATCAGTGTGTCCTATTCCATAGTAATATTTAGTAGTAGTAGTAGTAGTAGTAGTAGTAGTAGTAAAAATTATTATTTATACCTCACCCATCTGACTGGGTTGGCCCAGCCACTCTGGGCGACTTTCAACATATATCAAAACATACTGAAAGATTAAACATTTAAAAAAAAAATAAACTCTACAGAGCTGACTTCAGATGTTTGTTAGAGTTTGTTGTTTTTGTTGTTATTGGGGATCGCTTTCCTTGTGATGAGAGGATGTATGATCTTTTTGTAATATCCATTTGTAGCCAGATTTACAGCAGAAGATCAAATAGAAGCCCAGGGGGATAGCAAAGGTAGATCTAGGGAAGTGTGACCAATTCAGTCACACTGGGTGCAAAGTTTCTGGGACACCCCAGCAGATGCCACAACTGTGACTTCCAATGGAAGGCAAGAGACAAGATTTTAGCACTGCACAGGGTGCCCCTGAAATTTGAGGTGCTAAGGTCCACCACTGGTGATAGCTCTAAACCCCAAACAGCACCAGTCACACCCCCTGAGGACCTGTGCACCCTCTGTATGTATTTGATTATATAAATGCAAAATTATATTCAATATATTTCCCAAAGTTTTCACGAAACCTAGAAACAGAACCACAGAAGAAGCAAGAGAAATGATTAAAGTAGCATGGAAAACTTGCCTACTTAGTTTTCCTCCTTTCTAGCCCACTATAAGAGATCGTTCTAGATAAATGAAAAACAATATTGTATATTTGGGTAGGCTGATCTGCTTCTGCGATAATCAATGAGGCATACCCGGTTTTAATTAAATTTGTCACTTCTCTGCTTACTTTCTCATTCTGATGTATGTTAGTTTTGCCATAAGAGCTTATTCCCACAATTTGCCCACCATCAATATGGAAAGAATTGTACGCAGCCTCCAACTCATTGCATAACAGGTGTTCTGGCTGCTGTGGTCATATATGCACCTAGCGCTTGATGCGTTTCCTTAACAAAGGCAACCTCCTCAGGCCACACACACACACACACATATACACACACACTCCCAAGCCATGCCCATTGCCAGCCCTGCTTGGCAGACTCCTCGAGTATTTTTGCCTGGTTGGAATGTGTACTTGCTCCTTGGGTAACAGGGCAGAATGGGTGAGCAGGAAGAAAGTAGCCCACTATACATTCAAATTTATCATTCCTCCCACTTTGGGCTGTGGCTCTGCCCATCACTAGCAAATGCCCCCTACCCCAGAAGGTTGCCTGGAAAGGAATGCAATCATTGGCCTACCCCTGTGGCAGAGGCGTAGCAAGGGGGGTGGGGGGCGGGGGTGGGCCACCCCATGTTCCATAATGGAGGGGGTGACAAATTATATATGGGGGAATGAATTTTTTTTATTTTTTTTAATGCCTGCTCTGAAGGTCTTATCTTACTATACTAGGGATTATATAGCCATATATGAAATTTCACGCGTATCGGTTAATATCTTAATAATAATAATAATAATAATAATAATAATAATGATAATTTATTATTTGTACCCCCGCCCATCTGACTGGGTCTCCCCAGCCACTCTGGGTGGCTTCCACCAAACATTAAAATACATTTAAAATATCACAGTTTAAAAACTTCCCTAAACAGGGCTGCCTTCAGGTGTTTTCTGAATGTCAGGTAGTTGTTTATTCCCTTGACTTCTGATGGGAGGGAGTTCCACAGGGCGGGCGCCACTACCGAGAAGGCCCTCTGCCTGGTTCCCTGTAGTTTTGCTTCTCGCAGTGAGGGAACCGCCAGAAGGCCCTCGGCGCTGGATCTCAGTGTCCGGGCTGATTGATGGGGGTGGAGACGCTCCTTCAGGTATACAGGACCGAGGCCGTTTAGGGCTTTAAAGGTCAGCACCAACACTTTGAATTGTGCTCGGAAACGTACTGGGAGCCAATGTAGATCTCTCAGGACCAGTGTTATGTGGTCTTGACCCTCCTCCACCAAAATAGCTGTTCACTTGGCTGTTTTCCTATGTCATGAAGGCTGAATTTTCAGTTCAGAGAACACTTACTGTTCCCAACCCTAACCCTGTGGAAAGCCATCTAATTAGACTTTAATTTTATTCTGAGATGTTTTTAGGAGGTAATTTAATTATTGTTTGATTTTATACCAATGTTACGTATCTGATGTTAGCCACCCTGAGCCCGACTTCGGCCGGGGAGGGCAGGATATAAACGAAAGTTTATTATTATTATTACTTGTTATTATTCCTTTGTAAGAAAATATGAAATAACTTTAAACCATTGGGGGGGAATCAATGGGGGGGGGTTGACAATAAATTTTCTGCACCGGACAGCACCTGACCTTCCCAAGCCTCGGGGGGGGGGGGGTTGACAAAAAAAATATTTGCCCCTGGGTACCAATTTACCTTGCTACGCCCCTGCCCTGTGGTAAAGCTTAGAAGCAGCTGGGTAGCTGTTGTTCTACAGCACAATCTTTCTCTGCCCATCCCCACTGGTGGCTTTTGGTCCTCCCATTCTCCTGCGCTCAGGTGCCCCAAACTGCTGTACTCTCTTAACTCTACCCATTCTGTGGGATGTGAAACACGGGAGCAGTCAAGTACAACATCCCTAGAGTGGACATGAAAGGGGATCTCTGAGTCAGCCAGTGGGAACTTCCTGTTTTCCTGGGCTGAAACAGACTTCCTCTGCGTAACTAGAGATGAGTGTGGCTTCACCTGTGCAGGTAAAGCAAAACCACAGGCTAGCCACCATTTCTCTCTCCTTTCGACTCGCTATCAACGGAGCAACATGTGCTTAGGCAAGATGCTCTCTTGGCCTCCAGCCAAGAGAGGAGAAGGAGCTATCACCCTTAAGGAAGAGTCTCCTAATGTATATTATATTTTCTAAGCTAAAAGTCTGCCTTCTGGGACCCGAATGTGAACAGATGATACTTGTAAGTAAACTCTTTATACTTTTATAGAAGACTGTGTTGTGTCTTATTTTAGGAGGGAATTCGAAGGGGGAAATACCAGGACAGTATTATTATCTAGTGAACCTGAGCAAGCTATCCGCTGTGTGTGTTTAAAAAGGGGAATGAAAACTCTGCTAAGTTCTGGAACTTGTTAACACAAGTTGGAATAGGATATAATAAACAATATATCCTCTCCTGCATCCCTAAACATTCCCACACATTCTACGTTGCTACCCACTTATGCTTCAAATTTCTCTCTTCCTTCACCTTCCTCCGCAAAACCTGCTTTCCCAATGTATCCCTTGACTTAACACCATAGTTGTCATCCCCAGGTGAAATGAAGCCCAACTGCACCTCTGGGGTGCAAGGGGTGTTAGGGGAGGGGTAGTGCCTCTGGTGCTTCTTCTGGGGTACTTTGTCCACCTTTGGTCCCCCACCCTGTACTCAGCTCTCACCTGTGTCTCCTAGAAGCTGTCAGCATGCGACAGCAGCCACACCCCAGGAGCAGTTTCAACTGGCCAGCTAAACCAGGTGAGGGTAGCCAATGGGTCTCAAACCCTCAGAGAGTTAGGAGCTTCCCCTGCATACAAAGACAGGCTCTGGCAGATTAAGCAGACGAGACCGATAGCAGGTCCAAAGGTCAAGAACAGGGGGCAGCAACCTTTTTCAGCCGTGGGCCGGTCCACTGTGCCTCAGACCATGTGGTGGGCCGGACTATATTATTTTTTTTTGGAGGGTGAACGAATTCCTATGCCCCACAAATAACCCAGCTATGCATTTTAAATAAAAGGACACATTCTACTCATGTAAAAACACGCTGATTCCCGGACCATCCGCAGGCCAGATTTAGAAGGCGATTGAGCCGGATCCGGTCCCCAGGCCTTAGTTTGCCTACCCATGGTCAAGAAGGTGGTTTCTGTACATGCTGGAGAAGGAAGGGAGGGGCAAATGGGGCTCACCAGCCTGGGAAGGTAGCCCATCTAGGGAAAGAAAAACTCTGATCCTAAACCTCCACTGCTTTGGGGAGTATCTTTGGGAAAAGAAAAGGCTAAGGAGTAAAACAAATCCAGAGCGGGGTCCCTAAGGTGGTTGGATGGCACCCTGTACGCCTCCTTCCAGCAATTCCTGTAGCTAAGCTGGTGCCAAACGTATTGCTCTGCTTTCCTTTGGACCACATCAATGAGGCAAAACACAATAGAAAATTCTGTCCAGTAGCACCTTAGAGACCAACTGAGTTTGTTCTTGGTATGAGCTTTCGTGTGCATGCACACGAAAGCTCATACCAAGAACAAACTCAGTTGGTCTCTAAGGTGCTACTGGACAGAATTTTCTATTTTGTTTCGACTATGGCAGACCAACACGGCTACCCACCTGTAACTGGATCAATGAGGCAAAGAGGGATATCTTGTTGTCTGCGCAGCCCAGAACCTCATACACCTATACCTCCCCCTTCTCTCTCTCTCTCTCTCTCTCTCTCTCTCTCACACACACACACACACACACACACACACACACACACACACACAGGCAGACTACAAAAACAGGGTTTGGATACCCAGTTTTTTAAGTTGTAGGATGAGCCAATCAGAAAACTCAGCATCTCAAGTCCCTCTGTTTCACAGGATGTAGTGCTGTGCTTAAGGCTGCAATCCTAAAAACACACTAAGGAAGGATCTCCATCAAACACAGTGGGACTTTCTGCTGGGTCAACCTGGACAGAGTTTCACTGTAAAGCTGGGAAGTTCTCCGCTGAAATCTGAGCTCAGCTACAAAAGCTCGCCTGGTGGTCTAAGCACCTTCATTTTCTCCTTCCCTGCCGCACCCATAGTACTGTTGTGTTTTACGGGGTTGTTGTAAGTGCAGATTGATTTTTGAGGGCACATTATCTCAGCAATCCTTAACATTAAAAGTTAAGCACTGTTATTTACTTTTCTACCAGGCAGAAGTAACAAAGGGCCTCTCTGCTAGGGCAACGTGTTGAAATTAATACTTCTTACTGGTGTTAAAGTTGATAATCCTAAATCAGGAGTGCTGACAGGTTTGGTCTCAAGCTCAATGCACTCATGGCTTGCTGCCAACGAGGCTGGCAAATCTGGAGCCTTCCTGGCAATTTCTGGAGAGGGAATGCTGGAAAGGCAATGAGCACTCCTGTGAATTTGGCAGTGCAGTTCTGCAGCCAAATCCTGTGTCCAAAGATGCATGTACAAGGACAATGTGCGAAGATATAAACAACATACAGAAATGCATTAGGCTACAGGAAATTGTTTTGCAGAAATATGTATATCAGAAAAACAATTGCATAGCAAAATGTGCATATTGAGGGAAATTCACAGTAAAATGCTGGTGGACATTCTGGAGGACTGTTTTCTTGAAAAATTGCAAAGTGAGCCAAACTTAAGACTGAAAGAAATGAGAAACTGGGAGTAAACAAAATTGCCATATTTGCCCTTCCCTGCTGCCTAGAGAATCATTGCTAAGGACCCATGGATACCATAAGAAGGGTTCAGGGGAGCAGCATAAGGTTCAGCGGCAGTGCACAAACACAGCCATAAGCTAGAACTTTAAAAAACCCACTCCCTTAAATTGCTACGTATTATCAGAATCCTGGGAAGAGAAGTGGGAGCAGAGCGTCCTTTAAAAAAAAAAGTGGGGGAGATGCCAATACCTTGGTTCTCAAACTTAATCCGTTCCGGAAGTCCGTTCCAAAACCAAAGCATTCCAAAACCAAGGCATGCTTTGCCATAGAAAGTAATGCAAAACGGATTAATCCATTCAAGACTTTTAAAAACAACCCCTAAAACAGCAATTTAACATTAATTTTACTACGAGACCATTGATCCATAAAATTAAAGCAATAATCAATGTAAAGGTAAAGGTAAAGGGACCCCTGACCATTTGGTCCAGTCGTGTCCGACTCTGGGGTTGCAGCGCTCATCTCGCGTTACTGGCTGAGGGAGCCGGCATACAGCTTCCGGGTCATGTGGCCAGCATGACTAAGCCGCTTCTGGCGAACCAGAGCAGCACACGGAAACGCCGTTTACCTTCCCGCTGGAGCGATACCTATTTATCTACTTGCACTTTGGCATGCTGTCGAACTGCTAGGTGGGCAGGAGCTGCGACCAAGGAACAGGAGCTCCCCCCGTTGCAGGGATTCGAGCCGCCGACCTTCTGATCAGCAAGCCCTAGGCTCAGTGGTTTAACCCACAGCGCCATCATGTACTGTATTATAAAATAAATAAGACAATATTGTAGATGATAAAAATAAAATAAAAATCTTACCTGCACTGATGATAGTCATTGTTTGGATGGGGGGAGGGCTTTTATCCATTTCCACAGTCACACAGTCAATCAATCAATCAATCAGTAGCATCAAAAACAAAAACGCAAAATAAATAGCAAAAACAAAAGCGCCAAACTTAATCTTAATCAAAAACCAATGCACAGCTTCTTATTGGTGCAGGTGCCCCAGAAACAATAGCCAACAGCTGTATTGGATGTTCAGCTTCCGAAAAACGTTTGAAAACTAGAAGAAGAAGAAGAAGAAGAAGAAGAAGAAGAAGAAGAAGAAGAAGAAGAAGAAGAAGAAGAAGAGGAGGAGGAGGAGGAGGAGGAGGAGGAGGAGGAGGAGGAGGAGTTTGGATTTTCGGATGTTCAGCTTCCGAAAAACGTTTGAAAACTAGAAGGAGGAGGAGGAGGAGGAGGAGAGTTTGGATTTGATATCCCGCTTTTCACTACCCGAAGGAGTCTCAAAGCGGCTAACATTCTCCTTTCCCTTCCTCCCCCACAACAAACACTCTGTTTGGTGAGTGGGGCTGAGAGACTTCAAAGAAGTGTGACTAGCCCAAGGTCACCCAGCAGCTGCATGTGGAGGAGCGGAGACACGAACCCGGTTCCCCAGATTACGAGTCTACTGCTCTTAACCACTACACCACACTGGCTCTCTTCCGGGTTTTCAGTATTTGGGAACCAAGTTATTTGAGAACCAAGGTACACTGTACTCAGGCTAGCATAGGAAGTGTGCTGTGTGGCTTGGCAGGAAGCCCTGCTCTCTAATTTATTTGTTTGTGGGGGTGTGCTACAGTTGCTTGAAAGACAGATGATTAGATAGATAGATAGATAGATGATAAAGAAACATTTGACCCCTCCCCTTGTAATTACCACACAACCTGCTACTTATATGGGCTAGCTTTTTAATTTGTTGTTATACAAAGACTGAATGAGCAGCATTTTAGTTTACAAGTGTGTTTGGCTGGTGGGTTTGCAAAGCCGCTTTCAGGCTGATCATATGATATCAATTAACAACACGTATTCCGAGCCAAAGCTCTTTAACCTCATTACATGTATCATCCAGTGCGGAATTTCTCCACAGAGTCTTGTAATGCCAGCTCCTGGTAGTACGGAGGCTAAAAACAATGGGAGATTAGCAAAGATCCCTGCTCAGTTACCAGTAGCTGCAAAGAGCTTGGCTACTTATTCCCCTTTTTACTCTGCATTTCAAGCATTAATCCCCTCATAGTTGTTTATACTGTTACTGAACTGGAGGTAAAGCATTTTACCTACCAAGAAGTTAGTAATAATTAAGGTTGCTGGGGTCGTTTTATTTTAAGCCTGCCATTATAAATGTGCATAAACTATGCACTTCTGAAAATCCAACCATTCAGATATGTGGTGGTCTCAAGTTCACAGTCTTCCACCCTAGCTTGGCCATAATTAATAACAGTGTCATTTCTATACATTTCTACTCTACCATCCACCGAATTCAACAGGTGGCCAGGATTGTGGCCTAAGCTGTGCAGCATGGGCACCACTTCTCCCTGCAAACATACCGGGTGATTTTTCTTGTTCTTCTCTGCAAAGCACTGCCAGACCAGTAGGAAGTTACAGAATGGGCACCATCTGGAAACGAGGCAATGTGACTGCTCCAAAACACATTGTGTATGCAATCAAATGCCAACAGTGCCCTTCGGCTCTCTATATTAGACAAACAGGCCAAACCCTACACCAAAGGATAAATGGACATAAATCTGATATCAGGAATCACAAGACAGAGAAACCAGTAGGAGAACACTTCAATCTCCCAGGACATTCTATAAAAGATCTCAAAGTAGCTGTCTTAACACAAAGAAATTTCAGAAACAGACTGGAAAGAGAAGTGGCTGAATTGCAACTAATCACCAAACTTAAAACCATGGAGAAACCTGGTCTGAACAAAGACATTGGATTCTTATCTCATTATACATAACAAAGCTATCTTTAGCCATCTCACCCCTTGCCTTTCCCTGCAAGACTAATTGCAGCCGTTAAGAGTCGTCAACAGGTTTTCCACACTTATCAGCCTATCACCCATTCCCACCACCCTTCTGAGTAATACCCCTCCCCACTCCCTCACTATATTTAAGGATCTGGTGACTTCTGTTTCAGTGTATCTGAAGAAGTGTGCATGCACACGAAAGCTCATACCAAGAACAAACTCAGTTGGTCTCTAAGGTGCTACTGGAAAGAATTTTCTATTTTGTTTAAACAATATTGAATTAGAGGTTTTGGGCAAAGTGCCATCGCTCGGTAGCTCTGCACACGCCAACCCCAATGTCCGAGTGGTGCAAGATTCCAGACACTCACGCAGAGTTTGTGTTACCTTTTTTGAATGAAGAACAGCACAGGCTGTGGTGTCTTAAGGATATATGGCTTATCTACACATATATACAACCTGAGCCTACGATAGAGGGGATCACAGCATTTACACCCCAAAAGGGTCTTGTTTCTCCCATCGCTGCTGACTTGGATTCAAACAGAAATCAAACATGGTCTCAAATGTTGCTCTGCCTCTCTTTCCAGCTTGCTGTTTTGCTTCTAGGTCACATCACTCCCCTTTCAACTCAAAACTCAGGCTTTGTCCTTCTATCTTTCTCTGAGTTGAGGGAGGGGCCTCACTCATTCGTCTCGCACAAAGCCTCCTTTCCTTTGTTCTCTTAATAGTCCATCACCCAGGCGACCACCTCACCAGGAAGCTAGTCTGGTTTATATTTTAACATTTGCCGGATCCAGGAGTTAGAAGGATCTTGCCTAGAGCCTACTTCCTCCCCCAAAAAATCTCACAGTGGCCTGCTGATGGCAATCAGATCATAATTAAGTCTCATGGAGTTCAACGGCACTTACTCCCGAATTCTAGGGTTGCAGATTAAAATATCTTCCTAACCTGGAGAATTCTTTAGTCTCACAGCCCTCTCTTACGTTCTCTCATTCTACTTGGCTTACAAACCCAAGAGAGCTGGGCCCCAGCATCAGGTGACTTCTGGTGGGTTGTTTCAGCACCTCCCCGATGGCCCTCCCCAAAGATCATGGGGCTGGCTAGCAGGCAACAAAGGTGACTGGCGCTGAGAGAATCCCCCTGGATTCCCTTAACTTGGAACTGAAAACAAAAGCAGAACCTTGAGTGACTGAGCAACCGAGGACAGAACTACTAAAAAGAGTCTATTGCCAGTGGCGGAGGAAGCCTCTTGGGCAGCTGGGGCGGTGCGCCCAAAGGGGGGGGCAAACTGCCCATGGGGCGGGGCAGAGCATACCGTATGGCACCCATAGGAGCTAGGGATGGGGTGCACCATAGCACTAAGGAGAGGGCACGCAGCACAGCGCCCATAGGAACAGGCAGAGGCGGAGCTAGCAGTGTGTGTCCCGGGGGGGCACTGGTGACAGGGAGCATCCTGGGGGGGGGCACCACCTGCACCAATGTCACCCCCCAGGGATGACACCCGGGGCGGACCACAACCACCTTGCTCCGCCTCTGTCTATCGCACAGGTCTAAACCCATTCAGTTCATTAGGAAGCAGAGGTATTGAGTGCTTCTGCATGTTCCTAACCCTGTTATGATGGAAAGCCATAAATGACAAATGTGAAATTCTAATTGCAGAGGTGAATTGGTCATTCTGACTCAACCAGCAGCTGGACTCCCAACTGCTTTCCTTTCCCTCTAATTCCCGGCTTTTCCAGCAGGCAATTCTCTTCCCAATACTAGGTCCTCCAAAACAGGGAGCAAAAAAATCTGAAACTCTCCCAGTTTTGCTGTGAAATGGATTGCTCACCTTTGCACCCATTTAACTGCATTTTTGTAGTGGCTCCCATCTGCTTTCTCCACACTCTGTTACTCCATTTTTATGGTAACTCATTTAAAATGAAGACAAGTTGTATTAATAACGTATATCAATCTGGAAGACTTAATCTTTCACTCATATTTTTTTTTACAAGTCTGCCTTATTCAGACATAAGCTGATAAGATTACAAGTGCTAAAACAATCTGTGAAATGATGCATGGACTTTTAAGCAAATTAATAAGGGCCTAGGAGCAATGATATATATAATCACTGAAGCACCTGAATCTTTCACAGTAGATAGAGCCTCAAAGCGCCTTTTTTATCTGTTTAATTATACTGAAAGGGATAAATTGTTGGCTTTGCTGGGAGGAAAGAGCCAACTTAAAACACGCAGTCTGGGGAATTTCTTTTAGAGAATACACTTCCTGCACTCTTAAATATTAAAGTTTGATGCTTTAATATTTAACCAATGGACGGTCCACTGAGACACCTATTTCATTTCCACTGGGGTCTCGAGACAAGCTTCAGCTAGTTTTAATAGACATCACACATTTTTTTTAAAAAATAGGCACCGTTAAGTCACCGTTCAGCTAAGAGCCATGGGGTACAATAAGCTGTGTGGGTCAAAAGCACAGGTCCTAGAGGAACCGCTGAAGTAGAACTGTGTCTTTGTTATTAATCCAGAAATTGCATTTTTGAACATATATTGCTGACTGTATAAGTCTCCTTTTTTTTTTTTCCTCCCCTCGTGGTAATTTCCTCTCACAAACAAGACTTTCCCTTTTTATTTTTATTCTGTTTCCCAACAAAGCCACCCTTTAGCTCATTTCCAGGTGGCATTGCACGAAACAGCGTTTTATAGAAATCCGAATGGCTGTGGTCAGGCTGGCTCTGTGTGTTCGTGCCACTGCTCATATTAGACACCTCTAATAATGCTCCCCGACTGGATGCGACTTGGACGTGACCCTCTTTACGAATGCAAAGTAACTTCACTGGGGCCTTTTGAAGGCAGACTGTGGGGTCATACTGGGGCAGTTTAGGTGTGATGCTTGTGACTGACTGTCATCCAGAGGGGGATGTAAGCTCCACATCTCCCACTCCCTGCAGGACCTTGCTACTGACTTGCACTACTAGGGCATGGATAGCAATGTTCTTTCCTACATTTCTAGGGAGAACCATAAAGTGCAATGCAGATTAAGTGGTGGTAGACAATGCACATCACAGCGGCATTTCTTACAACTACAGCTGGGAAATGGTTGCTTCCAAAACTACTTCTCAAAATCATCCGCACAGTAAAACAGTCTCCAAATATTGTCTATTTGCAAAATATATGGGATCTAATTTGACATTCTGCTTGCTGGTATTTAGTATCTAACTTGACACGCTTGGCATCATCTTGGCTTCATTGCTGACAATCGATATTTGAGAGTATTTGAAAGTAGGCATGTAATAGCAGTTAGCATTTGATGGCTGACATGCAATAGTCTGTGGTATTAAACGGTATTTTGAAGTTGGCATAAAATGATATTTAACGTTCCAGCATGAGTTTTAATTTAGTGCATTCATATTGCCTTTTTAGAATGCTTTTTATATATATTTAAAATATATATGTTGTCATTTTTTTTAAATTGCTAGCCATTTCTTTTTTCTTTTTCATATTGCTGTGAAGGACCCCCACTAGCAAACAATGAAAACTTGCAGTGCAGTGCTAGCAGGCTTAGTATGTGAGCATGCTGGAGATTGAGGTTATCTTGATAATATTTGCATTCTTTACATCTATATAAGCAGAGACAAGCAAACTCCTATAAGCAGACTGCAGAGTCTCAGAAACCCTCACCGAAGGCTGCACCCCTAGTTCCAGCTAATTCCAGCTGTGAACTCTTAGGACCAAACTAGATTTCATTTATAATACTTAGGGGGCGATTCATACCTTCTTTCCCCCAAAAAAACTACGATTGCAGGGGAGCATGGTTCTCCAGGTGAATTGCCCACACAGAGCTAGGAGAAGTTAACAGTCTTTTGTCAGGTCCCCAACCGCTTGTCCATGGTGACCAGGTGATCACAAAAGCTTGCAACAATATGTGGTTTTTTTCTACAGCACTTTATGTATTTCTAATAGAAAAGCCATTTAGAAACATTATAAATAAATGATATCAAAATAAATGGTTGGACCACAAAGACTAGTTTGCACTCCCTCCACTAAATCGGCCTCATCTATCTCACGGGGGCTTTGAAAAGCTGGTCTACTTGCCTTTGTTCTTGTCAGTTTCCCCTTCCTTGAGATTTGCTGAACAATCTCCTTGACGGGCACCTCCGCAAGTCCTGAGTTTACAAGATCTAAGCAGGCATATGAAGCAGTTGCTCTCCTACTAGCTAATTAAAATGAACCTTAGGAAATCTACGCTACTGTTCCAAAGCAAGAGCGTATTGTCAGGCCTCAACCTCTCGGCAAGTTTATTTTTGCTTGATTCCAACTGGTTCGTCTCTAAGCAGATTTTGCAAATCATTTCCAAATCCAACCTTGCTAAACTTGAGCTGCTAGAAGGGATGCCGTTTGCCAACAACCCAATTGGAAGATGTCAGTATCAGAACTTTGAAAACCCAACAGAGGAATGATGATCTGAAGCAAGCTACTGTTCAGTTTTACAACATAGCAGTATATGTGTCGTTTTAGTAATATGATTGGGATGATTGTTGTTGTTGTTCAGTCGGGTGTCCGACTCTTCGTGACCCCATGGACCAGAGCATGCCAGGCACGACTATCCTTCACTGCCTCTCGCAGTTTGGCCAAACTCATGTTAGTAGCTTCGAGAACACTGTCCAACCATCTCATCCTCTGTCGTCCCCTTCTCCTTGTGCCCTCCATCTTTCCCAACATCAGGGTCTTTTCCAGGGAGTCTTCTCTTCTCATGAGGTGGCCAAAGTACTGGAGCCTCAACTTCAGGATCTGTCCTACCAGTGAGCACTCAGGGCCGATTTCCTTGAGAATGGATAGGTTTGATCTTCTTGCAGTCCATGGGACTCTCAAGAGTCTCCTCCAGCACCATAATTCAAAAGCATCCATTCTTCGGCGATCAGCCTTCTTGATGGTCCAGCTCTCACTTCCGTACATTACTACTGGGAAAACCATAGCTTTAACTATACGGACCTTTGTCGGCAAGGTGATGTCTTTGCTTTTTAAGATGCTGTCTAGGGTTGTCATTGCTTTTCTCCCAAGAAGCAGGCGTCTTCTAATTTCGTGACTGCTGTCACCATCTGCAGTGATCATGGAACCCAAGAAAGTGAAATCTCTCACTGCCTCCATTTCTTCCCCTTCTATTTGCCAGGAGGTGATGGGACCAATGGCCATGATCTTAGTTTTTTTGATGTTGAGCTTCAGACCATATTTTGCGCTTTCCTCTTTCACCCTCATTAAAAGGTTCTTCAATTCCTCCTCACTTTCTGCCATCAAGGTAGTATCATCAGCATATCTGAGGTTGTTGATATTTTTTGGTATTGATATTGGGATGGAGGCCAATGTTAAATTGTTTTGTCACTTTTTTCGGCTTTCTTGTATTATAGGCTAAACTATTAAGATTTAGTGTCAGGAATAACATAGTCCTGGACACAGCAGAGTGAACGCAGGTTTTCTGGAAGCTTCTGGCTGTAGAGCATTGACTGGACAGCATGACGCAGGAACTCAGCAACTACACTTTGAATAACTATATACAATATTTATTGAAGCAACTAGTATCCATAAGTTACTATATACAGACTTAGGAAATAAAAGAAACAAAAGTAAAACCTTTCCTCTCTGTCTCTCTCTCTCTCTCTCTCTCAACCTTCATTAACCAACCTACACAACACCACACACCAACAGTGGCTCTCACACAGAGCTCATCTCTTTAGGAACTCCTGAACCAATCATAGGTTGTTGCTAAGGGTCTGGAGAGAGAGCAGATCTTGGCTTTCAGCCAACAGTTAATTGACATAGGTGGCTAGCTGCACGTAGGCACTTTGAAATCTCTAACATAAACCACATAAGAAAGGGAAGAACAGTAGGACCAAAAATGACAAAGAAACCAAGGTCGTCGTCATCATCTTCAAACTGGAGCCAGATGAAGAATGTATGGATGTGAAAACAAATATCCAATGTTTTTCCATAATTATATCTTCTATAGGAGCAACATATGGTGGAGGTTAGAGGAATACAACCATCAGTTGTCATTGACAGTATTAAATACACTTGATCAAATGTGTATGTAGGCTAGACATACTTTGGTTCTATTGTCTTCCCGTTTCATAAAAGTAAGGGCCCAGTTTTATTTGGCCTCAGTGAGTCTACCAAATATTAATCAAAATGTCATAAAAATGTTGCCAACTCTATTACTCACCTGGAAAATATATATTTTTTCAAATGTTAGGCATGTGAGACAAACCTTCCACATTGAAATATCACCTCTTTCTTTGGTTTTGCATGTAATGGTCCAACCAAGCCTCAGACTGTGTCCGTGCCAGGGTTTTAATACACATGTAGGTTACAGGGATAGGTTTTTTTTCCCCGTGTGTGTTTTTGTTCACTCTCATCTACAAAGGAGCACTTTAAAACTTATCACTCTTGATGGGATATATTTGTTGTGTGTGCCAGTGTGGTGTAGTGGTTAAGAGCGGTAGGCTCGTAATCTGGGGAACCGGGTTCGTGTCTCTGCTCCTCCACATGCAGCTGCTGGGTGACCTTGGGCTAGTCACACTTCTTTGAAGTCTCTCAGCCCCACTCACCTCACAGATTGTTTATTGGGGGGGGAGTAAGGGAAAGGAGATTGTTAGCCGCTTTGAGACTCTTTCGGGTAGTGAAAAGCGGGATATCAAATCCAAACTCTTCTTCTTCTTCTTCTCTTGTCCTCCCTCCTCAATTTCTGCTTCCCCACCCTCCAGAATATCCATAAACCTGAGCTTCCTCTCTGGGCTTGCACACAAGTATTTGTGTGCGCACCTTTTGGGGGGCGGGGTTGCACAATGAACTTCCTCCAAAGCAAAAGTTTCAAGCATGTGTCACTGTCAGGGAGTGGACTGAGGAGGAATGGTGGAGACCCTCTTCCTGAACATTCCAAAGAAGAGGAGGACAGTATAGATTTAGAACAGTGGTTTGCAGAAGGTCATAGTTGAGAGGCTGCTGAGGAAAGAAGCTGGGAAATATGGGGAGAGTAGCAGGAAGAAGCAGCAGCAGGAGGAGAGAGACAGTTGACAGACTCAGTGTCTTTAGAAAGCATTCCTGAACCACCCCCCTCCTAGGACCAGGCATGCATTGAGAGTAGTAAAACAGAAAGCTCAGAGGCAGAAAGCACTGATCAGCTGGCACAGGGATGACATAATAGGAGAGATGGAGGGGGTGGGACTTTACTCTGAGCAATGCCATTATCCAAGAGACCGCATTCCTTTCTCTCTCTCTGTGAATATTGAATAAACCACTTGGTAAGAACTCTTCTTGTTTATCTGCTTCTTGGAAGACACCATGGGAGGGATAGGATTCCCTGAAGCCTGACAGTCACAGTGGGCAAAATGACCAAATTTTAAATGTTTTATAACAGGGTGTGTGGTTTTCTCCATTACCGGTTTTGTGCAATTCACTCATTTCCCAGGAAAATTAAAAATGTGTGAGTGTCACACTGGCCAAACAGCAACAGAGAGGTGCCTCCTGACCTCTTTTCCCTCACTGGCATCAGAATGGCCACACCAAGGAGAGAAGAAGCAGCCCACTAGGAACAGGGCAAAGAACAGTTGCTTTGCCAAATCAATTACAAGTTCTTTAATGGATCTTTGGTAGACAATAAAGCACTTATTGAGGGGGGGAGAGACTTTGATTTGAACCAAATAAACTTCTAATGTAACACCTCCCCAAACAATCAATGAACCACCCTTTTACACAAAATCACAAGACCTTCACCCAGACAGCCTATGTATAGCACCAGATTGCCAAATCCCTTGTTCCAGCCATAGAGAGCCTCTGGAAGAGCAGCATCCAGTCTGTGACACAGCAATGTTGACTACGTCACCAGCACCAAGGCTCGTTCCAGGCTCTCTGCATCATTTATACCTGCCCCAACCATGTAGGCCTGAATGCCTCCATGGCTGCCACCTGTGGTGATTAGGGCTCTTCCAAGTCCCACAATCTGGGCAACTGAGCCCTGGCTGGGCCACCCTCAAGGACAGGAGTGCTCCTGCGAGGACTTATGGCCTTAAAGGAAGGTTTGATTGAGCAAGGCCAATCCTACACCTCCTCGATCCTCTTGCACGTTTCTACTACAACAGTGAAAGTGGAGGAAGGTGTTTCTGATCTCCAGACCTAGCCCCCAACAGGATGTGACTTGTAGAAAGTTGTGTTTGACAGCTGTCGTAAATCAGTTCAGATCTGAGGAAACAGTACGCTTCACAAACACAACCAAGGCAGTAGTTGAAGAGGGAAGAGTACTGGTGAGAGGGATTTGGAGAGTAAGCTGTTGTTGTTGTTGTTGTTCTCCTTTTTCTTTCATCTTTTCCTTTCCCATGTCTAATAATGTGTGTGTGTGTGTGTGTGTGCGCGTGTGTGTGTGTGTGTGTGTGTAATATAAATCTTTAATACAGTCAAAAGACCAGCAAGACAGTTAACAATTCAATTCATAGATAATGTCTGTATACTAAAATTACAAATAAATATTGCAGCATTTTAAAATTTTATAAAACTTTTGTAATAAGACTCAGTGATATATCACCGCTCTGGTGGTGTTCCAACAGGGATTATCAAGGCTTTTTATCATTGGAGTTTGTTGACATCATGGCGTGTCTTATTCTTGACGTGATGTAGCAAAATTTAGCTACAATCCTAGTAGTCTCTGAATCTGAGTCAACCAAAAGGTATCTGGTATATGCTTCAGTTGGTCGACCAGGTAGTTTCATTAGGAGCGGTTCAATCAACTCCTTCCTCATGTAATATTTATTATTATTATTATTATTATTATTATTATTATTATTATTATTATTATTAATACTCCGCCCATCTGGCTGGGTTTCCCCAGCCACTCTGGGCGGTTTCCAACAGAATATTAAAATGCAATAATCTATTAAACATTAAAAGCTGCCTAAACAGGGCTGCCTTCAGATGTCTTCTAAAAGTCTGGTAGTTGGTTTCCTCCTTGACATCTGGTGGGAGGGCATTCCACAGGGCGGGTGCCACTACTGAGAAGGCCCTCTGCCTGGTTCCCTGTAACTTGGCTTCTCGTAGTGAGGGAACCGCCAGAAGGCCCTTGGAACTGGACCTCAGTGTCCGGGCAGAATGATGGGGGTGGAGACGCTCCTTCAGGTATACTGGACCGAGGCCGTTTAGGGCTTTAAAGGTCAGCACCAACACTTTGAATTGTGCTCGAAAACATACTGGGAGCCAATACCTGCCAATTGTTCCAGAAGGACAATATTTTTAATACAGCTGTTTTGCACAAGAGCAATTTTGCACAAAACAGCTGCTTTAACAATAAAAAAATGTGCTGTGTGAATGCCTTCAGCAACAATCAGTGGAAATAGGTACTGCATCTTTTCCTTTGAGCTACTGGAAACAACATGACTTGGTTATGCTTGGCTGAGGAGCAGACAGAAGTAGGGGATGTGGCAATAGCATCCAATGAAACATCTACCACTCTCCGAAGAAAAAACCCACTACATTCTTATCTCACAGTGTGCTTCATAGAATCATACACTTGTAGAATTGTACAGTTGGATGAGACCACAAGGGGCATCTAGTCCAGCCGCTTGCAATGCTGGAATATTTTGCCACACATCGGACTCAATGGGATATAAGTAACTTCGAATCCACAAGGCCATCATGTGGATGAGCCCACAGAATGCGACAAACCATAAAAAAATCTACTTGTGCAAAATTCCTTTCTGCTCTCCCAGCTATCCTGCAGAGAAGTATTACCACTGGATTCTGTTTAAACTGAAAACTCAAGGTGAATTTGAAGGTTTCCACTTGGCTGAAACATCCAAAGAATTTCAAGGGAAGCAAAAGCATTTTCAAAAATGGCATCAATGACATTTCAGGGTAGTGGGATTACAGTGTATAGAGGCACATAACGTGGAAATAGCAATGATGACAATATAAACAGTGACATCATCTTGAAATAGTAATAGTATCTTGTAATGCAGCCTAAACTACAGGTGACTAATTGGTCAGACACCAGGTCGCAATATTAATTGCAAGAAGAAACCCTGCCAATGGTGCCAAGACCTATTCAAGGGAAATTAACTCTGTCCAGAGCTGCCAGCAGGGGGCGTAGGAAGGGAGGAGCAGAGGGGGCGGGCCGCCCTGGGTTCCACTCTGGAAAGGGGTGACAAGGTGGTCCCTGACTCCCCCCAGCTATAGAGTGGTTGAGGGCGCGTACTCGCGTGGTGTCAGTACGGGCTGCCGCTCTCGTGAGCTGTCCGTACAGAATGCCACTCACGTGGCAGCCCATACGGCCGCCACGTGCGAGCAGCATCCCGTACGGACTGCGCGCGTGTGTCATTCTGTACGGACTGCGCATGCATGGGATGCCGCACATGCGCGCTCCGTACGGGCTGTTCCGCCCCGGGTGCCGGAGAGGGTTCCTCCGCCACTGGCTGCCAGGGCTATATTTGGAAACCTCCAGGTTTGTTGCTTGATGTCAGAATTGGCTGCAGGTGTGTGGGGTCCACCTGGTGAGCTTCCTTTATGCCGTTGGGATCTACCATGCCATCCCCACCCACCCATGTTGGCAGGCAGCTTCTTTTCTCCTCTTCTCTGCTTTATTTCTATCAGAAATGTGGGCCAACTCCTTCGATGAATGACAGGTGATTGCCATCGTAATTCCCCATAGTGTCGCTCCAGTGCATTGTGGGTAATTACAATGGCAGCCAGGCCACAGCAACATGAGGATTGTACCTGCTGCATGAGGATTGCACCTACTGAAACACGCCTGTCCATTGTGGTGATACATTCATGGCAACAGACGAAACGTCACCCAAGGCTATGATCTTATCCCAGGGTTCCAAGAGGCGCCATGCATCTAAATCATCTTTGCTTTCCCTCTGACCTGGTAGGTGCTATAACAGCTTAGTCTTTACATAGGCAAAAGTATTGCTCTGAAGTATTTAAGGCTTAAGAGACACCACCACGGCACATTTCTCAATGAACTTTAATAATAACCTCGACCTGGCACCTCAACGGCCATCGCTTCCTTTGGGGCTAGTATGGGCAGACTGTTACATTAACCAAACATGGCCTAGCTATAGCTAATTGTCTTGCTTTGTGACAATGCCATCCAATTAGGGAAATGCCTCTTGCCACCGAGAAGCCATTTGTCTCTGCTGCTGCGCCCCTTACCTCTGCTCTCTGAGCATTTGAAGCATTCAGTCTGAGACATTCTGAGAGCGCTCTGTGTGTGATACACTGAAAACCCAACCTTCATGCATCACTACCCCCTGGGTGTTACATGCCTCACCGCCTCACACAAAAGGCCCATTTTCAGTGTGACCATGCATACGTGATTCCTTCTAAAATATGTACAGCCAGGAGATATGCCTTGTGTTTCTTGGCAAAACCTCCTGGCCTTGCTTTAAGTTAAGGTCACAACAGCTGATTCAAGAGCCAGCATATCAATCAATTTAAAATATCTTCTCCAGGGAACCCGTTTTACCAAAATAGAGCATTCTATATTCATATCTTTGTTTCAGATTCTTCTTCTCATTACTTATCATCTGTTTTACAGCCTGGCCCAGTGGCTATCAAACTTTCGGCCATCAGGAAATGTTCCCCATGTTGACTTGTCCGCTGAGGAGACCATAACGCCACTGTTTATCCAGGGCAATGGGCAAATCTGGTGGGTCTAGATGTGGCCTTGTACAAACTAATAGAACAGGAGAAGATTAATAATTACATTCAAGCTGTTTTTCAAGGAAGGGTCACCCATCAGGAAAGCTTGTTCTTATTGGAGAACACCTGGTAAGCTTTAAAATTGCTGTGAAACTCATAGGGCACAATTCAACCAAAGGGATGAGAGTCCAACTCACAGTAGTCCCATCCCATCATTATTGGTGACTAAGCCAAAGGTCACCAAGTCACTTTACAGGGTAGAGGGCTGGATACAGTCACAGGCTCTTCTCCAGTGTGGTGTAGTGGTTAAGAGCGGCAGACTCGTAATCTGGTGAACCGGGTTCGCATCTCCGCTCCTCCACATGCAGCTGCTGGGTGATCTTGGGCTAGTCACACTTCTCTGAACTCTCTCAGCCCCACTCACCTCACAGAGTGTTTGTTGTGGGGAAGGAAGGGAAAGGAGAATGTTAGCCGCTTTGAGACTCCTTCGGGTAGTGATAAAGCAGGATATCAAATCCAAACTCTTCTTCTTCTCCTCCTCCTCATTTCCACCATTGTCCAATTTGAATCAAGGCTACAAGAGAAAGATCTTAGAGGCCGTTAAGAAATAATTGATTGCCAGCAACCAGAGACAGGACTGTTTTCATGGTAGGCCTACATCTCTGGAATTGCCTCCCCAAATATCTCCCTCAAGCCCCTTCTCTGGCTGTTTTAAACAGCCCATAAAGACTCATTTGGTTCCTTTAGTCTTCTCTTGAATGACTTTATGTTGACACATTCTTGTTTTTAACCACTTGGTTTTAAGCTGTGTTGTTAAATGAATGGATGAATTTATTTGTTGTTACAACCATCATAGTTATTTCAACCACCACTAAAAAAGAGATATACATACTATACAAAATTTACATAGATACACCATAGATATATATATACACACACACACAAACACACACACACACACACACACCGAAGTAATTAAGTTTCTATAATTCATTGCCGATAATTGTGTCATTATATATTTTCTTATATTTTTAATTATTTAGTTCCGTACTTCCTTATGAGGACTCGATCCTGAAAGGTGTGGCAGGTATGTCTAAACCAGGGGTCAGCAACCTTTTTCAGCCGTGGGCCGGTCCACTGTTCCTCAGACCATGTGGTGGACCGGACAATATTTTTTTTTGGGGGGGGGGGGAATGAACAAATTCCTATGCCCCACAAATAACCCAGAGATGCATTTTAAATAAAAGGACACATTCTACTCCTGTAAAAACACTAGGCAGGCCCCACAAATAACCCAGAGATGCATTTTAAATAAAAGCACACATTATACTCATGTAAAAACATGCTGATTCCCGGACCTTGTGTGGGCCAGATTGAGAAGGCAATTGGGCCACATCCGGCCCCTGGGCCTTAGGTTGCCTACCCCTGGTCTAAACCAAGTGTAGGGAGAACCTCGGGCCCTGAGCCAAAAGCTGCTCACCTGGCCTCTCTGCCTGGCCATGGGGTTCTCTGCAAGCCACACCCCTCACAGATGCTAACCTGCGCTGTCCTTGTGCTGTTGAGTTGTGAGAACTCTGCTAATGCCTCTGGCTTGCCTGAATGGAGAGACATGGAGCATGCATGTGTCAAAACCTCTGAACTGGTGTGGCTGGGAATGTAGCCTATTGAACAAAGATGAGGTGTCACATCCATTGTTCCACCCACTTGTTCCAAAACATGTGGTCCCCAGAAGCTTGCCCATGACTGAATGTGGCCCTTGGGCAGTGCTTTTTTTTCCTTTAAAAATGTTTAGGGGTACTCTTATTTTGACTCAAGAAAATCACCATTTTATAGTTCAAATTTGGAAAAATAAATAGTCAATGGACAAAAGTACCAGGAACATGTATTATCTCATATTACACAGCTAACAACTCACAGTAACTTCCACACTGGCATGAGGTTGTGCGCACTAACGTCTTCCCGATTCCTCTGCTTGCTTTTGGTGTCAGTCGCCAGATGTTGTCCTTTCAAAAATCATGAATTTACATACATTGAAGGCTTAAACAAACTCAAACTCATTGGGGCCTACCAATTTTATAAACATTAAGTTGGCTACAGTGTTTAAATGAAACAGAGCTCTTATTGGAGTCAGTAGTAGTCATACCTTGTGTTACGTACGCTTCGGGATACGTACGTTCGGGTTACGCACCGCGGCGACCCAGAAATAACGGAACGCGTTATTTCCGGGTTTGGCGGTTCGCGCATGCGCAGAGGCGTCAAATGACGTCGCGCATGCACAGAGGCGTCGGATCACGTCGCGCACATGCACAGCCTGTTTATTCTCATACTTCTCTCACACACATGGGATAGTTTTCGTTTTAATTTGAAGATTTAATCCTCAGCCCACCTCCATCAAGGAAAACATATAGACATTTTGTGAATCTGCGTTAGGGGGGGGGGCAGCATTAAATCCCACCAATCCAAATATCTAGTCTCCATGGTGACTTTTTGGGTAAGACATCAGACGGTCTAGCCATGTGTAGTTTGACCCTTGGCCACAGATATTTCTTGATAGATTGCGCCATTACTGTTCAAGTTGGGAAAACTTAAGTTGGTGCAGCAACAAGAAACGTTTGAGACGATGAGCCTCGCGATGGAAAAAATGACAGGGGTGGTAATTGGTAATAGAAAACTCATCACAGTTAAAATTCATGATTAGAGACTGTCAAGAAACAAGAACAAAGGCCTATAATTATCAGGCAAAGGCCCCAGGCACCACCCAGGTGTTAGGAAGGTATGTCAGCTGGGCATGCAAAGGCCATTCTTCTACGGAAAATTCTCCCCAGGTTGATAGCTCGAAAGCAATTCCATTATGCTCTGAGCCTTCCCAAAGTGAACATGCTTGTTAATATAATTTGCCTTCTTAGGGTGTCTTAACAAAGCTTAAATCAGATTTGTGTTAAATTTGCTCTGAACACTGATAAACATTGGGTGCTGTGTTTATTCCGTTTCTCTTTTGAAATTTGCCCTGCACTTAAAGCACTCGTGCATGCCACGCGCAAAACAACAAGGGTAGATCAAATGCACTTTTTAGTGAACACACCCTAAAGCTCCAGCTCAAACAGTGCAGTGTTTTTCGAAAATACGCACACGTACAAACCCCTCAGAGTTTTGCGTGGCCAGGCGGAGTCCCCCGAACCCCAGGCAGCCCCTGAGGGAAATAACGACACGTGACAACGTTCTATGGGATTAAATTGGCCACAACTTTATTAATATTCAGATGTAGGGAGACCTTGGCTCAGGAATTGGGCGTTTATCCTTCCCAGTCCCCCAGCCGAGGTTCTCGGTAGTATCAGGGTTATCCAGCATGTGTGGGAAGTGGGCTAACTCTGGAGAACATATGTTCAAGCAGATAGCCCACCCCCCTGTTCGCCGCCGCTGGAGGGGGAGGGCAATGACGACCCCTGAGACCCCTTTAACAGGAACTCTGTTATTGCCGCCGCAATGGGGGCGGGGTTCACCGCCCCACGCCCCCCCACATTTTGTAGACGACTAAAGGATTCCACCCAAGGCCTGTAACCGCCAAAGTTGTTACTAATTGCTACGGGAAAGGCGAGACCTGCCAATGCAGGGAAAGTCCTTTCCAGCCCTTCAACAGCGACCATTCCATAGCAGCGCCTGCGTGCCTGTGTGGCTGTGGAAATAAAATGGTTAACCTGCAAAGTAAGCATCAATTGAGGGAGTGGAGGGTGGAGAAGCTCTGAATCCAACGGCCGCTTCCCAGGTATGACTCAACTCCTATTGTGTGTACTGACTAATCCCTCCTTCTACCTGGCCAATCCCCCCCGGCAACACCTCCCCAGCCGGGATTGGGTGGCTGCTTGAGTGGGTGGAGTCCAAAGGTATCCAACCTGGGAAGGTGGAGCCAGACCCAACTGCCAGGAGCTGCACCGTGATCCCAGGAGGCTACTCGCGACCACGCAAAATGCGCACCCCATTTGATGCGGGGAGCGGTCATTATATACAGAATTTGACAGTGTTGTTCACAGGAACCATTTTGTAGTATTTCCTGATGATTATATGTGCCAGTTGCAAGAATTCAGGTTACCGACCATTTTGTTTCAAGCAACAAAGATCTATTTTATGCCATGGGTGCATCAATTATTATTATTATTATTATTATTATTATTATTATTATTATTATTATTACTACTACTACTACTACTACTATTGGGAAAGGAGTACGACAAGTCTGTATATTGTCTCCCTGCTTGTCTCCCTGCTTATTTAACTTATATGCAGAATTCATCATGCGAAAGGCTGGGCTGGATGAATCCCAAACCGGAATTAAGATTGCTGGAAAAAATATCAACAACCTCAGATATGCTGGTGATACAACCTTGATGGCAGAAAGTGAAGAGGAATTAAAGAAACTTTTAATGAGGGTGAAAGAGGAGAGCGCAAAATATGGTCTGAAGCTCAACATCAAAAAAACTAAGATCATGGCCACTGGTCCCATCACCTCCTGGCAAATAGAAATGGAGACAGTGAGAGATTTCACTTTCTTGGGTTCCATGATCACTGCAGATGGTGACAGCAGTCACGAAATTAGAAGATGCCTGTTTCTTGGGAGAAAAGCAATGACAAACCTAGACAGCATCTTAAAAAGCAAAGACATCACCTTGCCGACAAAGGTCCGTATAGTTAAAGCTATGGTTTTCCCAGTAGTAATGTACGGAAGTGAGAGCTGGACCATCAAGAAGGCTGATCGCCGAAGAATTGATGCTTTTGAATTATGGTGCTGAAGGAGACTCTTGAGAGTCCCATGGACTGCAAGAAGATCAAACCTATCCCTTCTCAAGGAAATCGGCCCTGAGTGCTCACTAGAAGGACAGATCCTGAAGTTGAGGCTCCAGTACTTTGGCCACCTCATGAGAAGGGAAGACTCCCTGGAAAAGACCCTGAGGGCACAAGGAGAAGTGGACGACAGAGAATGAGATGGTTGGACAGTGTTCTCGAAGCGACTAACATGAGTTTGGCCAAACTGCGAGAGGCAGTGAAGGATAGGCGTGCCTGCCGTGCTCTGGTCTGCTACCTCTTCAGCAGCCCCCCCCATCCTGACTCTACAGCGGCCTCTTGGTGAATAGGAGGCGCTGCTGGGGTCTCTCACCCTTGCTCCTCATGTAGATCTTTAGTCCCCCCCCTTGTGCCTGATGTAGATCTTCACTCACCCCTTCTTTACTGGCATGGGATATGTGGGGGGTGGCAGATCCATTTTGTGGTTCGCCTCAGGTGCCAAAATCTGCTACATCCACCATTTTGAGCTCTCAAAATGTGTGCTGCAGCAGTTGCTATAACTGTCCTGGTTATAGATATTTAACAGCCCAGTCTGTATCAGAAATGAATATTTGCAAAAACAGTGCTACCTTGGTTCTCAAACTTAATCCGTCCCAGAAGTCTGTTCCAAAACCAAAGTTTTCCAAAACCAAGGTGCGCTTTCCCATAGAAAGTAATGCAGAATGGATTTATCCATTCCAGACTTTTAAAAACAACCCCTAAAGCAGCAATTTAACATGAATTTTGCTATCTAATGAGACCATTGATCCATAAAATGAAAGCAATAAACAACGTACTGCAGTCACACAATCAATCAATCAGTCTGTAGCAGAACTGGGTTCCACACAGTCACAGTCACAAAACAAAAAAAAGCCACAAAAAATGCAAAATAAATAGGAAAAACAGACAGATCTCAGTGTGGCACTCAAAATGGAAGCATAACACTCAAATTGGAAGCATAACAAGGAGCACGTTCAGCTTCCGAAAAAAGTTCGCAAACCGGAACGCTTACTTCCAGGTTTGCAGCGTTCGGGTTCCAAGTTGTTTGACTACTAAGCCATTTGAGAACCAAGGTACCACTGTATTTTAAATTTACAATTTTCACTTTTTAAAAAATCCCTCACAAATTGAGTACTTTAGTCCTGTAGGCATCCCTTGGTTGCCTCCTGAGCTGTCAAATACTACAGAGCCATTGCATGTCATTTGTCTAAAGCTCCCACAATCAAATCACCTATAAGATATTGTTGAATACTCAACACCATTCCATCCCGATTATCAAAATCCGCCAAATAGTAGCACATGTCAACTATCAAATATAGTCTGATTTTAAAAAATGCCACTGCATGTTAGCCATCAACTAAATCAAGAGGTGTTTCCAATTGCTATTGCATGCCAACTATTGCACTCTGTCAAATACCAGCTGTTAAGCATCAAATATTTTAGTTTAAATAACACTGACTCACATGCAGATAATCTAAACATTTGGCAAGTACTCAGAGAATATCTGAAGAATAGACGCCATCAAGATTTTCCGAGGAAAAAAGTGGGGAGCAAGTTGTTTTAACTGTTGCTTAGTTGGAAGGCCTGGCCAGTCCCCCATGTGCCAGTTCTGAGGTTTGTTCTTGTTCTTCGACTCTTTCTGAACGAGTCCTCTCTTCATCTTAAATTTCCTTGGGGGTCATAAAACAAATTTTATCTGCTCCATCAGGCAACACTACTCAACATCCCACAGCAATGTTGTGCAGCTATGTACATGTCAAGAACATCCTGTTAACCCTTTGGGGTGTAATGAATAATGTGCAAGAAGATCGATGCCTTCATTTTGAGAAGGGCAAATGAATGTAAAGAGAGCTCAGGTAGCTCTCAAGACACCATCATATCAAGCAGGGTTATCCTGGTAGAGAGTAAGAAAGGACGCTAAATGACAACTCAAATATTCTTCTGCATTCATAGAATCATAGAGTTGGAAGAGACCACAAGGGCCATCCAGTCCAACCCCCTGCCAAGCAGGAAACACCATCAAAGCATTCCTGACAGATGGCTGTCAAGCCTCCACTTCAAGACCTCCAAAGAAGGAGACTCCACCACACTCCTTGGTAGCAAATTCCACTGCCGAACAGCTCTTGCTGTCAGGAAGTTCTTCCTAATGTTTAGGTGGAATCTTCTTTCTTATAGTTTGAATCCATTGTCCCGTGTCCACTTCTCTGGAGCAGCAGAAAGCAACCTTTCTCCCTCCTCTATATGACATCCTTTTATATATTTGAACATGGCTATCATATCACCCCTTAACCTTCTCTTCTCCAGGCTAAACATACCCAGCTCCCTAAGCCGTTCCTCATAAGGCATTGTTTCCAGGCCTTTGACCATTTTGGTTGCCCTCTTCTGGACATGTTCCAGCTTGTCAGTATCCTTCTTGAACCTCGCTCTCGCCCTGAAAAAAGTGCTGTTTTCGGGGCAAGAGCACCACATGAGAGATTGCAAGATCACAGCGTCCAAAATGGCCACCAAGATCTTGCACGAATTAACAGGGTGTCCTGTTTTTTCCAGGGTGTTTGGAAGGTATGATTTGCATTTAAAAAATAATAATAACAAACTCAAAATAGTATCTCAGGGCAGGTCACATTCAAACCAAAATAAGATA